>NC_057801.1:60076811-60340454 GCF_018294505.1 Triticum aestivum | reverse complement strand
AGAAAATGATAAAAAAATCAAAAATAAAATTCTTCGAGATGTAGTTATATTACTACATCTACTAGTTAGGAAAATTAAAAAACTTAAATTTGGACATGTTTTGCAAAAAGTGTAGGGAAAATGTAAAACGGCTATAACTTTTGCATGCGATGTCGGAAAAAAACATATAATATATCAAAAAATTCAGCACAAAAATCCACATCCGATGGTGACAGCCTATGGTCTGTTTGCAATTTTTTAGAATCCTCAAATTCCAAAAGGAAAAAAGATATGCTCAAATTTCAGTTTTTTTAATTTTGGTTAAATCTAGTCAAACTATGGTCAAACTACTTATTCAAGAAGTATTAATGTTGCTACATAATTATTAAAGAATATTAGTGTTAGTAAATAATTATTTCAATTTTTTGAATTTTGGTCAAATCTGGTCAAACTATGGTCAAACTGTGGTCAAACTATGGTCAAACTTATTCAAGAAATATTACTGTTACTAAATGTTTTTTAGAATAATTGTTCCAAACTCAAACGGTGAAACGTGTGACCTAATGCTCAAGCTAAACTGCTGAGGGTTAATAGGATTGATAGCTTATATTTGTGAGGAAAACAACAAGTGCAGACTTGGAAACGAGGGAGATTAGAACCGGAAAGTTAAGCGTGCTCAGGCTGGGGTAGTGAGAGGATGGGTGACCATCCGGAAATGATTTGGAATGATGAGGGATGATTAGAGATTAGAGATTAAATTGAGCAGTGGTGAGGGGTGATTAGAGATTAGAGGTTAAAATAATTCAAAAATTTGAAAATCGAAAAAAATAAAATATTTTTTTACAAAATTTTCAATTTTTTTTTCAAAAAAATACCTTTAGTACCGGTTGGTAACACCAACCGGTACTAAAGGTCCCCCATACCACGGCGCGAGCTCATGCCACGTGGTGGGCCTTTAGTGGCGGTTCGTGCCGAACCGGTACTAAAGGGGGGGGGCTTTAGTCTCCACCCTTTAGTGCCGGTTGCAGAACCGGCACTAAAGGCCCTTACGAACCGGTTTTAAAGCTCCGGTTTCTACTAGTGGTCATCTATCATCCTAATTGTCGGTGTAAAAAAAGTAGGGGCTCTGCTTTTGACCCCTTTACTTGTGCATGGGCAGTCAGAGCCACCCGCCACGGCCACGCATAACAGGGCAGGAAAGGGAAGCCGGAGAGAAGCCGAAGGCACAAGACAAAACAAAGCAACAACAAGGACCAAGGCCACGGAGATCGGATGGACGAAGCAGGTTTCCCCAGCAAGGACCCTTGCCGGGGCAGCCTCAGCGGCCCCGGCAAGACCCTTGCCGGGGCAGCTCACCCACACCAGCCGAGCGAGCCACCTTTGAGCCCACCAACGCTAGAAAACGCATTGGGACAGGGCTCGGGAGGCACCTCCATGGTGGCATGCAGATCTTTGTGAAGACAAAGGATAATCAAGATCAAATGAGGATAGGAAGGCAACAATCCTCGGCAGGGTTCTTACCGAGGAAGCCCACGAGACCCCCGGCAAATTCCTTGCCGGGGATGATGACGTGTCGCGGCAAGACCGGCAAATTCCTTGCCGGGGATGACGGCGTGCCGCGGCAAGACCCTTGCCGGGCCACCCGGCAAGGCCCTCGCCAAGCGCGCCAGCAGGGCCACTGCCAGGCCCACGCCAGCCAAGTCTCCGCCGCCGTTCGCATGCAGCTGCCGACCCAACCAGCTGGGCAGGCACCTGCGTGGCAACATGCAGCCCTTTGTGGAGGCTCCACCACCGCGCCACCTCAGCTGCCTGCCTGCCTACATGGGACAACATGCATCGCTGGCCAGGGCGCATATCAAAGCAAGGAGGAGCGGCGACGGACGGGACGGGCCTCGCCCCCGTCCCCGATAAAGTGAAGGGACACTTAAGCCTCACATTAAATGCACTTTGTCCTGTAACACCAGCGATAAGCTTATAGCACTGTAGCACTTTCCACCTCCTGTGTGCCACTGTGGCAGCCCCTTTCGCCTATAAAAGGAGGCCCATGGCGCACTGGAGAAGGATTCGTCTCTTTTGAACCTAGCAGCACCCAGAGCTAGTTCAAGAGCTCAAGAACACTAAATACATCCACCAAAGTAGGATCGTAGGGTTTTACGCATCTTTGCGGCCTGAACCTGGGTAAATCCCCTTTGTGCTGTCTACTAGTCCCGCTCTTCTCACGATCCAGCGCCCCGCAACCGTAGTAGGGATTCCAGTGATCCCATAGGTGTCGTTTCCCACCGACACTAATGTTCTTTTGAGTTAGCTACGATGACTATGAAATTGCCTAGCATCACTTTTAAGTTGCCTACCATGACTACCTATCAAAGTTGTTGCTACGTGACCCACCTTGTTTCTTATCAGGACTACCTATTATCAACTCAATGCTCTTATAAAGATGGCTTTCATGACCTCAAGTTGCTTAGGTAACCAATGAAATTGCTTCTGATGAAGAAGAATCTCAAGCAACTTCGTGCCACGGAGAGGCAACTTTTTTATTACAGTAAGCAACTTTCGCCTAGGCTGTGTATCATGGTCACCTATCATCAAAATGTTCTTTTGAAGTGGCTACGATTACTATCAAGTTGCCTACCATCACCTATAAGTTGCCTACCAAGCTGCCTACCATCACGTGTAAGTTTCCTACCATGACTACCTATCAACTTTGGTGCTACATAACATACCTCGTCGCTAGGTTGCCTATGATGGCTACATATCAAATCAATGCTTTTATAAGTAGGCTATCATGAACCTCAACTTGCCTAGCGCCGCCTATGAAGTTTCTTTTGATGAACTTTTTTTCTTGTCAGATATACAACTTTGGTGGATGGGAAGGCAACTTTGGAATAAGGTAAGCAACTTTCGGTTGGTTATGTATCATGGTCGCCTATCAGCCCAATGTTCTTTTGAGTTGCCTAATATGACTAACAAGTTGTCTAACATCACATGTAGGTTGCCTGCCATGACTACTTATCAACTTTGGTGATACATAAAGCACTTTGTTGCAATGTTGCCTATAGTGACTACCTGTCAACTTAGTGCTCCCATAAGTTGGCTATTATGACTGTCAAGTTGACTAGCATCACCTATTAAGTTGCCTTCTACAAACTATTTTTTTCAAGCAATTTTGATGCTATGATGAGCAATTTTGGTGCTACAAGAAGCAAATTTGTTGTCAGGTTGCCTATTACGACTATATTAAACTAATAATTTTCTAATATGGCTATCATGACTCTCAAAACGTGCTTCTTCAGGCAACTAGCTAGTAAACGTTGGCCATAGGATTAGAATGATCGACCATAATGTGGGCGAAGAGGCGATCGGGGCATGCTGGTGGACCCCACGATGGGGGCGAGGGGAGGGGGTCGAGGACCACAACGGTGAGGTGGCCGTCACGGAGCACGGAATGCGCAAAAGGTGTGGACACAAACGGTCTAGGCCAGTGAACCGACATTCCAACGTAGACCCCCCCCCCCCCGCGCGGCGCCCTATCACAGGTCCATGAATTAGCTCATGATGTTCAGACTCCCTGGTTGTGTAGAATAATATTTGGCAACTTGTGTTTTACATGCATCGGCATCCAAAAAATCTGATCATATATGTAGGAAACTTTTACTGGGTGATTTAGGCCAATACTATTTATATTGAGGCAACTTATTCCACCGGAAATTGCAACTTTTGTGTAAATTAAAACAACAACAGCAGCGCAGCCGGCGCAGCCATCTAATTCGTCCAAATTCAGCAATTGTGCATGCAACCACTGTGACAATCAGACGAGTTAAAAATCAACTGTACAGCTACAAATGGCAAACCAATGAAAAGGTCAAAAGTTCAGAATTGTAACAGCGACATGTTCATGGCTTTAAGCAAGTCTAATTGTCGGAAAGCAGGAGAGTGTTGTTGATTATTCAGTAGTCAACAATATTGAAGAAATTCTTAAAATTTCTTGGAACTAAGAAGATAAAAAATCCGTCTGGATAAGATAAATTTCGTATGCAACACATACAGTGAAGATACTACGATCAGAAGCTACATGTTGAGCCATGATGCTACTGATTAACTAGGATCTTGTTGCATAATTAATCACAAAGCTATTAAGCAGTTAAATCAACACCTGAAAGGGAAAATTTGGTGTTCCAAAAGCAGAACGCAGCTCCGCCGGTGGTGACTGGTGAGCACCTTGTGGACTTCGAGCTATGGAGAATTGCACATTCAGGCAAAGGATTGAGTCAGAAGCAGTAGTAATGGGCGAAATCCAAAATGGCAGGTACATGATCTAGCTTACCTGAGAAGACGACTTTGTGGTGCCATGTATACAGAGCAAAGCAATGACCAGAGCCAAAAGGGGCAAGAACGAGCAGCTAGCTAGCTTGGCCCTTTAATGGTGGAAAATGAGTGAAAGGATCGATATAGTTGACTAGAGGGGGGTGAATAGGCAACTAACAATTTTTAGCTTTTCTTTACCAAATTAAACTTTGCATCAAAGTAGGTTGTCTAGATATGCAACTAGGTGAACAACCTATATGATGCAACAACAACAAGCACACGAGCAAGCAAGGGAAACAACACAAGTAAGCTTGCAAAAGTAAAGGCGCAAGATAACCAAGAGTGGAGCCGGTGGAGACGAGGATGTGTTACCAAAGTTCCTTCCTTTTGAGGGGAAGTACGTCTCCGTTAGAGCGGTGTGGAGGCACAATGCTCCCCAAGAAGCCACTAGGGCCACCGTATTCTCCTCACGCCCTCACACAATGCGAGATACCGTGATTCCACTATTGGTGCCCTTGAAGGCGGCGACCGAACCTTTACAAACAAGGTTGGGCAATCTCCACAACTTAATCGGAGGCTCCCAACAACACCACGAAGCTTCACCCCAATGGACTATGGCTTCGAGGTGACCTCAACCGTCTAGGGTGCTCAAACACCCAAGAGTAACAAGATCAACTAGGGATAAGTGGGGGGAATCAAATTTCTCTTGGTGGAAGTGTAGATCGGGGCCTTCTCAACCAATCCCGAGCAAATCAACAAGTTTGAGTGGCTAGGGAGAGAGATCGGGTGAAAATGAAGCTTGGAGCAACAATGGAGTTTAGGGATGGAAGAGGTGAGTCTTCTTGGAGAAGAAGACCCCCTTTTATAGTGGGGGGGGGACAATTCCAACCGTTACCCACCACTCAGCCCGTGACCCACGGAACTACCGCACCTCAGGCACGGTACTACAGCACGGGCCAGCGGTACTACCGCGGCGAACCGCGGTACTACCGTGGGCACGGCAGAGTCCAGACCTGACAAAAGGAGCACTAACAGGGCGCGATAGATCCGCAGGAGCGGTACTACCGCGGCCCCGTACGTTACTACCGCAAGACAGCCGCAGGCCAGGCCCGGTAGGCACAGATGTAAAAAATTACATCCGCGACTACCTCCACTGAGAAATTGTCGTGCAAAAATCCGACACAGAACTACCGCGACCATGAGTGCGGTACTACCATGAAAGGTGCGGATGTAAAAAATTACATCCGCCCTTACCTCCGCACTTGCTATTGAACCTGGCCTGGCGTCACGGTACTACCGTGCCGCAACATGGTACTACCGCGGCGAGCGCGGATGTAAAAAATTACATCCGCGCCTACCACCGCTTGAGCAGCGGTGCCAGACCAGAGCTCGCGGTACTACCGCTCTGAGGAGCGGTACTACCGTGGGAGCCTACGGTACTACCATGCCGGAGCCCGGTACTACCTCTGGCTCCTGCGCTAGTACTGCTCTTCTGAGCAGTACTACCGCTAGCCTAAGAAGAGCAAGGCGGAGGCCTTCAAATCGCAGAGACAAGGTGAGACGGAGGAACACTCCAAGGAGCTCGAGGAAAGGCGGTGCAAAAGGGAATGTGTACGTGAGATTCCACCCAAACCTTTCCAAAGCGGACCCCCTCTTAATAGTACGGCTCTCCTACGACTCAACTCCACCGAACCGAACCGTAGAGAAACGCCATCTACAATAATCTTCGAGGGGCATCAAATCGTCTTGTGTTTAGTCGTGATGAATCTGAAAAGCTCAATACACACGATTAGTCCGCAAAGGCATTGTCATCAATCACCAAAACTACTTAGGGACAAGAATGCCCTTACAATCTCCCCCTTTTTGGTGGATTGATGATAATACGGGATTTGCACATAGGAGATGAATATAGCACAAGCAAACCCCACATCTCTAAAATATAGATGAGCTCCCCCTAGATTCGTGATAGAGAGTAAAGTGCTTTGGACTGCACGGCATGAATACTAGGATCACCACTCCCCCTATATTTTAGAAACAAAGCATATCTTGCAATGGTAAGGCTGACACTAAACAAGATAGTAGATATGAGCATAACATGAATAGCATGATATAGCACAAGCTCAATAGGAAATAATATACGATAGAGAGCATATGTATTACACCATATGATAAACTTAGTCTCACGAGCACAACCAAACCAAAGCAAGCAAGTTCAACGACGGAAAGCAACGCAAATGACGAAACACATGACACGCACGCAAATCCTACACTCTCTCCCCCTTTGGCATCGAGACACCAAAAGGCAGAGAGGTCACCTACAACAAGGTGGTAGCTCAGGCAGAAAACGACTCGTCATCGCCAGACTCCGCAGCAGGAACATACTCCTCCTCTGAATCGGTCCAATTGTAGCCCTGCTTCTCCATCCAGGCAGTCTCTGGGGTGATGTGCTTCTCAAAGCCGCTGGCCACATCCTCCCCGCACGCCCTCAAGATCCTGATGTCGCGATGGCGACTCTCCTTCTGAGCAACATGGGCCTTGTACTGACCCTGAACCTGCATGTAGAACATCCTCTTCATCTTGTTCTTCAGCTTCTTTGCCCAAGAGGGCTCAGCAGAGGGAGGCGTGAACGCAGAACGGTCCTCAGCATTGTCCTCCTCAATCTCCTCCTCATCCATAGCCATCTTGGCAGCCTCAGCAGCAGTGGTGGTGTTAGCCCATTGGGGCTTGATGCGTAGCTTGATGGGCTCATGACGAATCCAGCCTGGAGCTTCAAACTCCTCATTGGGAAGGAGCTTCTCCCAAGTCTTGGAGATCAGGTAAAATAGGTAAGGCCCATAGATGGGGACCTTACGGTTGAACACAGCGAACTGAAGCTCACACCACATGATATGTGAGACATCAAGTGGCCGAGTCTGAGCCTGACGGGCCTTCTCACAAAGGAGCATCATGTCAACGAGGTAAGCATGCACCTGTCCCATGTCACCAATGCGCGGGAAGAGCGTGTTCCGGAATAGCCTATGCATGATGTCAAGGAAAGGGTTAAGCACCCACACCTTCTTCTTGTTAGGGAGTGCCTTCTCAACAAGGTATGGCATGAGCTTGTTCTTGTTGGCAGACTCAGAATTGGCGTGAGGGCGAACTCCAACTGGCGTGTCGAGTCCTTCATCGGGAATGAGAAGCAAGTCCATGAACTCCTTCCAGGTAGTAGAAAACCGTCGACCATTAGTCATCCAAGTCATGGTCCTTTCTCCATTGACGCCGAAGTGGACCGAAGCAAAGAACTGAGCGATGATCTCTAGATCAAAATCCTTGTGGAAGGTGAGAATGTGTTCAATGCCGAACTGCTCCACAAGATCCAAGGCCTCTCTAAAGTACCCACGGTGCTTCTCCTGCCTCATGTGAATCATGTCAATCCAATGAACTTCAACATAGTGATTCTGCTTGGCCTTGATCACATCCATGTATATTAGATTCTGCTGCTTGTTCCAGAAGAGTTCATTGCCTCGCGTACTAGCCCGGGGAGACACATATGGATTAATCTTCCTTCAAATGACAAACTCGGCCTAGGGAATCTCATCCATGCCCATGACGGGCTCCTTCTATTTGTTGGCGGTGTGCTTGGTCCTGCATTGGGGAGTAGCAGAGGACCCCTCTGGAACATCATCTGGGTTGTGCAGACGCTTTGACCCTGTGTCACGGCTGGGATTCGAGCGACGAGCAAAACCGGAGCCACCACCTAGACACAAAGACACGCACGGGAACAAAATGGATCAAAACCAAACCGAAAGAAACACAAAACATGCAATTTGGACGAAGCAAAAGGGCGCAGGATGAATCTACGGTAGTACCGGGCAGGGTTACGGAAGTAATAAATTACATCCACTCCAGCCGCGGTAGTACCGTGCCTGGGTAGCACGGTAGTACCGCGCTTGGGGCGGAAGTAATTTTTTACTTCCGGACGCCAAGCGGTAGTACCGCACCAAGGTGCGGAAGTACCACTGAGCGCCTGATCCAGGTGAGGCTGCGGTAGTACCGCTCCAGGAGGAGCGGTAGTACCGCACGGTTTGAAAACCGCCACAGAGGACGCGGATCTGGATCTAGAACCTCCGCACGACAACTTCGGCACTACCGTTGATCAAACGGAACTATTTTGACCATCCAAAGAGCATGGAACTACACTACCACTTTACAACGAATCCCACTTGCACAGATTTAGCCAAAAATCTCAAGAACACCACATGCATCTCCCCAAAACCTAAAAGCACAAGGAAGGACAAAAAGAAGAGGCACTTGGGGAAAACCCTGGGTCCATGGCAAGAGGGCGAGGTGGGGAACGATCCCACCGGTTGGAATCCGAGGAGAGCGGCCGGAGACGGAGATCCGGCGAAGGCCTCTGGCGCCGTTCTTGGACAGGAGAGAGAGAGAGAGAGAGAGAGAGACGGGGTGGGGAATAGAGATGAATGGGTATGGGGGAGTTAGAACTCCCCCTGTCCTGCTCTTAACCCCCACCCACTCATGGGGCGCGGAAGTACCGCGGGTCATCGCGGTAGTACCGCCCGGGCGGAAGTACCGCATGCTGGGCGGTAGTACCGCTCGTTCAGCGGCAGTAAAAAATTTCTGCCGCGGAAGTAGCGGTAGTACCGTGCCCCTGGAGGGTCACGCACTTGGCAGAGACCCACCAACTCCCGCGGTAGTACCATGGCGCACCACGGTAGTACCGTAAACCAAGAAAGTGCTAGAACTCAAGAGAGAAAGGAGAAAAACACAAAGCAACAAAAAGGCGAACACAAACACCGACTCAAACACGCCAAGGAGAAGAGAAAGCCACACGACAACGAAGACCAACTACGAGACACACCTTATCCAAGGAAGGGCGGTGGCCGGAGCCACCTATGTTTGAGTCACTTGGTATGGCACCGCGAAGAATTATCTTTGGGTCCATGACCAAAACTCGTCTTTGAAGCACATGTACCATCAAGAATGGCTAATGTGAAAGAGTTGATCAATTTATGCATAATGGGGGGAGGGAGAGTTCATTGAGAGAACAACACACCCCTATGTCCATGCCTACACCTAAACTAGACAACAAGTTGAGTGTGGTGGGAGGTTCAAGGGTTCAAGTCACATTGCTCGAATCAATGATATTTAGCTCATGCCTTAACTCGCGAAATCTTGCTTCATCCAAGGGCTTCGTGAAAATATCTACAAGGTTATCATGAGTGTTGACATACTTGAGCTCGATCTCGCCTTGCCTAATGTGATCTCGGATGAAGTGATACCAAATCTCAATATGCTTCGTCTTGAAGTGTTGCACCGGGTTGAGAGAAATCTTGATGGCACTTTCATTATCACACCAAAGAGGCACTTTGTCACAAATGACACCGTACTCCTTTAAAGTTTGCCTCATCCATAAGAGTTGTGCACAACAACTACCGACCGCCACATACTCCGCTTCGGTGGACAAGAGAGACACACAACTTTGCTTCTTGGAAGACCAACTCACCAGAGAGCAACCAAGAAATTGGCACCCTCCGGAAGTGGACTTCCTATCCACTTTGTCTCCCGCCTAGTCGGAATCCGTATATCCTTCAAGCTTGAAGTTTGCCCCTCTTGGGTACCATAAGCCAAAGTTTGGGGTATGAGCCAAATATCGAAAGATTCGCTTGACCGCCACATAGTGACTTTCCTTCGGTGCGGCTTGAAACCGTGCACACATTCCCACACTCAACATGATATCTGGTCTAGATGCACAAAGGTAAAGCAAGGAGCCAATCATGGAGCGATATACCTTTTGATCCACCGCTTTACCATTGGGATCAATGTCAAGTTGGCACTTGGTAGGCATTGGAGTAGAAGCCGTCTTGACATCACTTAGCTTGAATATTTTTAGCATGTCTTGAGTATATTTGGCTTGGTTGATGAAGGTGCCTTCCCTTCTTTGTTTGATATCAAAACCAAGGAAGAACTTCAACTCTCCCACCGAAGACATCTTGAACTTGGAGGTCATGAGAGCGGAAAATTCCTCATTGAAAGCTTTGTTAGGGGAACCAAAGATAATATCATCAACATATAGTTGGCATACAAACAACTCCCCTTTGACCTTCTTAGTAAAAAGAGTGGGATCGATTTGCCCCACCTCAAATCCACGATCTTGTAACAACTCGGTAAGGTGGTCATACCACGCACGTGGGGCTTGTTTAAGGCCATAGAGTGCCTTATCGAGTTGATACACATGATCCGGGAAGTAGGGATCCTCGAGCCCGAGGGTTGCTTGACATAGACCAACTCATTAATAGGACCATTAAGAAAAGCACTTTTCACATCCATTTGTTGCAACTTAAAGTTGTGATGGGAAGCATAAGCAATCAACAAATGTATGGATTCAAGACGAGCAACGGGAGCAAAGGTTTCACCGTAGTCGATACCCTCGATTTGGGAGTAGCCTTGTGCTACCAATTGTGCCTTGTTGCGAATGATGTTCCCATGAGCATCTTGCTTGTTCTTGAAAATCCACTTGGTTCCAATGACGTTGTGGTTCCCCGATGGCCTTGGCACCAATCTCCACACCTTGTTGTACTCGAAGTTGTTGAGTTCTTCATGCATGGCGTTGAGCCAATCCGAGTCTTCGAGCGCCTCATAGACCTTTTGGGGTTCAACACAAGAGACAAATGCGTGATGTTCACAATAGTTTGATAATTGTCTACGAGTGCTTACCCCCTTTCTTAGGCTTCCAACAACATTTTCCATGAGATGGCCTTTGGTGGTGAGCTTGGAAGCAATCTTCATGGCACGATGCTCTAATTCCTCCTCGGATGTGGAAGGAGGAGGGTTAACTTGATTATCTTGAGCGTCGTCTTGAGCTTGTTCTTGATCTTGAGGTTGCTCATGATCTTGAACTTGCTCGAGGGGGAAAACTTGACCTTGGGCATCAATTGGAGGTTCACCACCATCTTGAGATTGATCTTGCCCTTGGTCTTGTTCACGAGGATGAGGGCCTTCACTTTGTTCTTCGGAAGCGTGTGGGTCTTGGGGAGGTGATGGCTCCACTTGAGTGGATCATTGTCCTTCTCCTTCGGACACAAGGGGTTCCTCAATGGGTAGAATATGACCAATACCCATTCTTCTTATGGCTTGGGGAGGAATTTAATCACCTACATCACAAGTACCACTTTGCTCCACTTGGGAGCCGTTATTTTCGTCAAACTCCACGTTACACGTCTCCTCAGTGAGTCTGGTGGACTTGTTGAGAACACGGTAAGCATGAGAGTTTGTAGCATAACCAACAAATATGCCCTCATATGCTCTAGCCTCAAATTTAGACAAACAAACACCTTTCTTGAGAATGAAACACTTACACCCGAACACCCGGAAGTACTTGAGATTGGGCTTGTTGCCGGTGAGTATCTCATAAGGAGTCTCGTTCAAGCCTTTGCGGAGATAGAGCCGATTGGATGCATGACATGCTGTGTTGATGGCTTCGTCCCAAAAGTTGTATGGAGACTTGAACTCCGCCATCATGGTCCTTGCCACATCCATCAACGTCTGGTTCTTCCTCTCCGCAACACCATTTTGTTGAGGGGTATATGGTGCAGCGTATTGATGCTTGATCCCGTCATCACTAAGAAACTCATCCAAGGTGTAGTTCTTGAACTCGGTGCCGTTGTCACTTCTTATTGTCAAGATCTTTGCATTATGTTGACATTGAGCTTCATTTGCAAAGTCGATGACGGTTTGTTGAGTCTCACTCTTCCTCTTGAAGAAGTATACCCAAGTGTATCTTGAATAATCATCCACAATCACCAAGCAATACTTTCTGCCTCCAAGACTATCAAAAGATGGAGGCCCAAAGAGATCCATGTGAAGGAGCTCCAAGGGTCTCTTCGAGTAGATGATGGTCGTGGGAGGGTGAGCCTTCTCATGGAGCTTTCCTTCAATACAAGCACTGCAAGCACGATCTTTGGCAAAACTAACATTTGTTAGTCCACGGACATGGCCCCCCTTGAGAAGACTTTGCAAAGATCTCATATTGACGTGGGCTAAACGGCGATGCCAAAGCCATCCCACGTCAACTTTGGCCATTAGGCATGTCGCGGTCTTAGTGGGTTGCTCTGAAAAGTTTATCACATAGAGACCATTCTCGACATGCCCAACAAAGGCTACTTTAAGAGTCTTGCTCCACAAGAGGACCACGGTATCAATGTCAAAGAAAGTGGCAAAGCCCATGAGTGCAAGTTGACGAACGGAAAGTAAATTGTATGCAAGGGACTCAACAAGCATGACTTTCTCGATCGTTAGATCATGAGAAATGACAACCTTGCCAAGACCCAATACCTTAGAATGTGAAGCATCACCCCACTCGACATTGGTGGGCATAGATGGAATCTTTTTCACGTCCACCACCAAGTCCTTGCTCCCAGTCATATGATTCGTTGCTCCACTATCGAGCAACCATGATCCCCCACCGGAAGCAAACACCTACAAGAGATCAATGCTTGGTTTTAGGTACCCATTTAGTAATGGGTCCTTTGATGTTAGTAACAAGGGTATTAGGAACCCAAATAGACCACTCAATGTACTCATAAGGAGAACCAACAAATTTGGCATAAACATGTCCATCACTAGCACGGCACAACACATATGACGGGTTAAAGTCGCCAACTTTGTTGGAGGAGATGGTTTTGCCCTTTTTGACATCAACGCCCTTCACATTTTCCTTCTTCTCCTTAAGAGCACCCTCTCCCTCTTTCACAAAAGTTTGCTTGAGAGGAGGAGGTCGTTTGGTCTTGTCGTTCTTCTTCTTATTCTTGTACTTAGGTGCAAACCCAATTCCCTTCTTGGCCACAACTTCCTTTCGATTGCTCAAAAGGTCGTTGAGGTTCTTCTCACCTTGAATGCATGTCACAAGGCCTTTCTCAAGTTGATCCTTCAACTTGGCATTCTCCTCCACAAGATGCACATGCTCAGAACATGGGTTAGTAGCATATGCATTATCAATTAATACCATATGAGGAAAGGTGGCCTTTTCCTTGGTTAGCTTAACTTGGAGTTGAGCATGAGACTCCTTGAGGTTAGCGTGAGCACCCTTTAAGACCTTATGGGCCTTGTCAAGCACATCAAACTCCTCCTTGAGTCTAGCATGATCAACCCCAAGTTTAGCCTTCTCGGAGGTTAGCACACGAGACACGACAAGAGCATGATCAAGATCTTTCTTTATCTTAGCATGGTCATCATTGTATGACTCCTCAAGAGTCAAATGATGCCCATGCTCTTCCTCAAGAGCATTAGAGAGATTCGATATCTCATCGTCATAGTCACGACTATGACTTTCCATCTTGGAGATGGTTTCTTCGTGAGCCTCGATCATGTCATTGGCTTCACCAAGTTGTTCCAAGAGAGCAACAAAGTGCTTCTTGGATTTGCCCTTGAGCTTACTCATAAATGACTCAAATTCATTCACTTCCTCATTAGACCCATCATGTTCATCAATGCAACCCTCCAAGGAGGGATTAGTAATGATGGTGGTTTTGATATTGGGGGTTACCTTGTTAGAGGCTTTCGCCATGAGGCATTTGGCGGTGATGTTCTCATTGGGTGAATCAAAGAGAGACACCCGGGGAGTGGTAGCAATGGCACGGAGGCCATGTCCATTGCTTCTCCATTTTCATCATCATCGTCATCCTCATGGTATTCTTCTTGAACCACCAACCCACGAGTAGGAGTCTTCTTGGTGAAGTTGTTCTTGTTGGGGAAGGACTTGGCTTTGTCTTTTCGGATGAACTTGCCACCATTGTCCTCCCGCTTCTCGTAAGGACAATCCGCAACGAAATGGCTCACATTGCCACAGTTGAAACAAGTTCTAACTCGTTGCTTGCCCTTGAGGCCACTTGAGTTGTTCTTGTTGAAGTTGGGTCTTGTATTCTTCTTGCTCCAAAATTGTCTTGAAGCAAGAGCCATGTGCTCATGATAATCATATTTCGTGTCTTCGAGGTTGCTCTCCTCATCTTCCTCTTCTTCCTCTTCTTCCACACTAACCTTGGCCTTCAAGGCAAGGTTGGGCTTCTTTGCCTTTTGAGAACGGAGCACCGCATTATCGGCGGTCTTGTCCAAGATGCTCATTGCAACGAACTCATCCAACACTTCACTTGAGGTCATGGAGTGGAAATCCGGTCTTTGACGAATGACGGAGGACATGGCCTTGTTGTAGGGCATCATGGCCTTGAGGAACTTGCGCTTGATCCAATTGTCATCCGTGTCCTTGCTCCCATGATCTCAGAGTGAGACCGCTAGTTTGGTCACTCTTCGAAAGAGCTCACGAGGTTCTTCATCTTCTTTCATTGCAAACTCATCGGCTTCATCTTGCACCACTTCATAGTTGGAGCGTTGAATGCTAGCACTTCCTCGATAGAGAGACACAACGCATTGCCATGCGTCTTTGTCCATGGCATGAGGTCGAAGATGAGGGAGATCTTCGGGAAGGATTGCATCTTGGATGATGAAGAGAGCACTCTCATTGAATTGATTATCCACCACTTCTCTCAAAGTGAAGTTGCTTCGGTCATGTGGATAGAAACCTTCTTCAATGATTCTCCAAAGATTAGTATTCACATGATTTAAATGATGCTTGAAGCGATACACCCAAGAATCAAAATCCTCATTTTTCACAATCTTAGGAGGAGGACCGACATGATTTAAATGAGTAGAGGGAATCGGTCCTCCATAAATTGGAGGTTCCACATGGGCAAAGATGCCGGTGCCATTTCTACCACTAGTAGAAGGACTCTTTTCACTGTTAGCTTCCCCCTTATCGGAGGTAGCATCCGTCACCTTGTTAGTGGGATCACCCACTTTCATCGGTGAGGTGGACAGTTTAAGTCCTTCAAGAAATTTAGTAAACATGCTTTCAACCTTGGTCGTCATGGAGTCTTTCAATGTGTCTAGAGCCACATTGAATTCCTCATGAGAGACCGAGGTTCCCCCATCAGCCGTAGACGAGATAGGATTCACATCGGAGTGCTCCTCCGCACCGTCTGTGGTGTCAACCATACTCTTTGGACGACAAAGTCCTTAATAAAGAGACAAGGCTCTGATACCAATTGAAAGGATCGATATAGTTGACTAGAGGGGGGTGAATAGGCAACTAACAATTTTTAGCTTTTCTTTACCAAATTAAACTTTGCATCAAAGTAGGTTGTCTAGATATGCCACTAGGTGAACAACCTATATGATGCAACAACAACAAGCACACGAGCAAGCAAGGGAAACAACACAAGTAAGCTTGCAAAAGTAAAGGAGCGAGATAACCAAGAGTGGAGCCGGTGGAGACGAGGATGTGTTACCGAAGTTCCTTCCTTTTGAGGGGAAGTACGTCTCCGTTAGAGCAGTGTGGAGGCACAATGCTCCCCAAGAAGCCACTAGGGCCACCGTATTCTCCTCACGCCCTCACACAATCCGAGATGCCGTGATTCCACTATTGGTGCCCTTGAAGGCGGCGACCGGACCTTTACAAACAAGGTTGGGGCAATCTCCACAACTTAATCGGAGGCTCCCAACAACACCATGCAGCTTCACCCCAATGGACTATGGCTTCGAGGTGACCTCAATCGTCTAGGGTGCTCAAACACCCAAGAGTAACAAGATCCTCTAGGGATAAGTGGGGGGAATCAAATTTCTCTTGGTGGAAGTGTAGATCGGGGCCTTCTCAACCAATCCCGAGCAAATCAACAAGCTTGATTGGCTAGGGAGAGAGATCAGGCGAAAATGGAGCTTGGAGCAACAATGGAGTTTAGGGATGGAAGAGGTGAGTCTTCTTGGAGAAGAAGACCCCCTTTTATAGTGGGGGGACAATTCCAACCGTTACCCACCACTCAGCCCGCGACCCACGAAACTACCGCACCTCAGGCGCGCTACTACCGCACGGGCCAGCGGTACTACCGCGGTGAACCGCGGTACTACCGTGGGCACGGCAGAGTCCAGACCTGACAAAAGGAGCACTAACAGGGCACGGTAGATCCGCAGGAGCGGTACTACCGCGGCCCCATACGGTACTACCGCAAGACAGCCGCAGGCCAGGCCCGGTAGGCACAGATGTAACAAATTACATCCATGACTACCTCCACTGAGAAATTGTCGTGCAAAAATCCGACATGGAACTACCGCGACCATGAGTGTGGTACTACCGTGAAAGGTGCGGATGTAAAAAATTACATCCGCCCTTACCTCCGCACTTGCTACTGAACCTGGTCTGGCGTCACGGTACTACCGCGCCACAACACGGTACTACCGCGGGGAGCGCGGATGTAAAAAATTACATCCGCGCCTACCACCGCTTGAGCAGTGGTGCCAGACCAGAGCTCGCGGTACTATTTCTCTGAGGAGCGGTACTACCGTGGGAGCCTATGGTACTACCGTGCCAGAGCCCGGTACTACCGCTGGCTCCTGCGGTAGTACCGCTCAGAAGAGCAGTACTACCGCTAGCCTGAGAAGATCAAGGCGGAGGCCTTCAAATCGCAGGGACAAGGTGAGACGGAGGAACACTCCAAGGAGCTCGAGGAAAGGCGGTGCAAAAGGGAATGTGTACGTGAGATTCCACCCAAACCTTTCCAAAGCGGACCCCCTCTTAATAGTACGGCTCTCCTACGACTCAACTCCACCGAACCGAACCGTAGAGAAACACCGTCTACAATAATCTTCGAGGGGCATCAAATCGTCTTGTGTTTAGTCGTGATGAATCTGAAAAGCTCAATAGACACGATTAGTCCGCAAAGGCATTGTCATCAATCACCAAAACTACTTAGGGACAAGAATGCCCTTACAATGAGCATCTCCTCAAGCGAAACCGCACGTCCAGGCAGAGGTGACGCGGCACAATCTGGGGCCTCCTCCATGCTGGGGCTGACGAGCCGCATCGACCGACCCAAAAACCGATGAGGATGCTATCGCCATCAACCCAAAAACATCGCCACAAATTATGACGAAATGTGAAAAAGGAAAAATAAACAGACATCACAGTTCCATGTTAAAACCTAGCATCTCAGTACCAAAAAATAACAAAGAGAACATCTACTCTTGCCCCTCTGCCAGGCAACTCGTGCCCCTGTGCAGGCAAGTTATCTGAAATATGATAGGGCATCCGCATATCTGGCAACTCGTGCCCCTGTGCAGGCAAGTTCATGTCCCGTGCTGAATCGGTGATTGATGGACCCCTGTTGGTTTTGCACCGGTGAAGTGTAGATGCTTATGATTTTTCTCAGTTCTTCAAGTAACAGTAGCACTGAAGCAAGTAAGAGAGAGTGGAGATAAAGTGTTGTTGTAATTGCAGCTGTCAGTTGGCTGAAAACCTAAACTAACTTGTAGTAAAACATCCAACAAAATTCTGACATAGAGTAGTGCAGTGCTTAGGTTTAGGTTTAGGTTTTGACAACAATGTGATCTCAGACTTGAATTCTGATAAATTTTAATGAAAATGTGCAGTGCTTAGGTTTAGGTTTAGGTTTAGATCACATTGGTCTGCAAGTTAAACAAAATTCTGACATAGAGTAGTGCAGTGCTTAGGTTTAGGTGTAGGAACAATAATCACATTGTTGTGCTTTCACAAAATTCTAACTTGTAGTAAAACCTAAACCAACTTGTAGTAAAACGTCCAACAAAATTCAGACTTGAAATACACCATTAATCTGCAGATTATTGTTCCTACATGACAGTACCATGTTAATAGGCCGCCTAGGATTAGATGCACCGTAAGGTAAGTACAGAAGACAAAATGACCAAAGTTTGTCGAATCTCAGCAGAGAAGACCGTATCTCACACATGTACATCAACCACGCACATAACACGAATCAATTTCACAAAGATCCATGGATGCCATGCACTAGAGGCAGAGAGAGATGGTACCTCACACACGTCTTGCATGTAGCACACAAGCAGAATCATCTCAAATGCGACGCACGAATACAAAAACAGCAGCAGTAGCGGGCTAGATGCGCGCACACACCTACAGCAGCAGCGACCTGGCTAGATGCGCCGGTCTTTGCTCTTCTCAATGGAGATTATGAAGTCACCACCAGATGATCGATCCGATTTTTGCTCCGCTCAGCGGATGCCGCCACACCCGTGTCCTGAACGAAGCTACCGCAGGCCGCCCCGTCCTCCCTGCTCCACCCTATCCCATCCTCGACCATGAGCCACGATGCATCTGGCCGTGGTGCCCATTCCCTTCACTCCCAGCCTCCTGTATCTATGGATCCGGAGGGAGGCGACTGAGGGAGTCCTGGACTGGTGGGTCCTCGGACAGCCGGACTATATACTTTGGCCGGACTGTTGGACTATGAAGATACAAGACTGAAGACTTCGTCCCGTGTCCGGGTGGGACTCTCCTTTGTGTGGAAGGCAAGCTTGGAAATTCGGATACGTAGATCTCCTTCTCTGTAACCGACTCTGTGTAACCCTAGCCCCCTCCGGTGTCTATATAAACCGGAGGGTTTAGTCTGTAGGACGACAATAATCATAATCATAGGCTAGCTTCTAGGGTTTAGCCTCTACAATCTCGTGGTAGATCAACTCTTGTAATACTCATATCATCAAGATCAATCAAGCAGGAAGCAGGGTATTACCTCCATCGAGAGGGCCCAAACCTGGGTAAACATTATGTTCCTGGCTCCTGTTACCATTAGCCTTAGACGCACAGTTCGGGACCCCCTACCCGAGATCCACCGGTTTTGACACCAACATTGGTGCTTTCATTGAGAGTTCCACTGTGCCGTCGCTGTAAGGCTTGATGGCTCGCCTTGTTGTCAAGGACAACATCACCTCTGGGGGAGCCCTGGCTGTAGGCCAAACTCTCTGACTGGGCGGCTTCGTCATGGCCGCCCATTCAGTCGCCGCACCGACGATGACTTCTCAGGTCATCAAGAACAGCCTCCACGTCGGCTCGAAATTCACCGAGAAGATGGATCCAATGGAGCTCTCCTCCCTGAACAAGCTCTCGGATCGCATCGTCGCCCTGGGAGTCGCTGCGAACTATGATCGGATCGGGCTTAAACCCGACCAAAGGGAGATTAACTCTCCGCCGGTCACCCATCAGATAGCGGTGGTGGAGGAGCAATGCAGCGATTCTTCCTCTATTTTGAGGATGAACTATGCCTGGATTCCCGAGCTCTCCGAGCCGGATGCCCGTCTACGGGAGGACATGGCCCAAGCTCTGAACCTAGGATCGGACAGCGGGCTGGAAAAATTGGGCAACATCCCGGAGCCCGAACTGCCAAGCTCGGAAGCTCCTATGCCCCTAGGTCTCAGATCGGGTCAGGGTTTGGACTTAAATCTACCCACCCACCCAGATACAAGTGATCTTTCCCACATTAGACAAGAGCCCCAAGAGATAGTACATCACTTCTGGGCCAGATTCCTCCTTGTAATGAGCAAGGTCAAGGATTGTCGTGAGGAAGACGCAATTTCATTCTTTTGCAAAAATTGCACGGACAGGGGAATCCTCAACGCCATAAGTCGCTGTGACATAGCACACTTCGCTGACTTGGCGGCCATAGTACAGAAGTACTACACGATGGAAAGCGCGTGGAAAACCCAGACAAAATTCTGGGATCCTCCGGCTCTTATTAAACCCTTGATCCGAACTAAAAGGGTGCACTCTCGCAAGTCAGCCAATCCAATTACAAAGAAACCAAAGCCCACTATAAGGCGTGGAACTGTATTGGAGGGATGGCTCAATGGGCCATGAAAAAATCACAGTACACCGGATACCATACCAACACACAACGTTAGAGCATGTTGGATACTCCAGCAGGTGGCCAAGAGCGGCGAGGATCTCCTCATCAACCATACCGCGGAGCATCATCCCGCCGAAAATAACAATACAGTATTGACAGTCTTTGAGACTTTCACCTCAAATAATAGGCGCAAGCGAGCACTCCGCTGCCTCACCGAAGTCTGCCATGTTGCAGCAATAAATCCATGGGACGACACGGCCATAACCATCAATGCCAATGACAAACCACAATTCCGAACAGTCTGAGCACCAGCCGCTTTGGTCCTTAGTCCAATTGTGGATGGCTTCCGGCTTACTAAAGTGCTCATGGACGGTGGCAGCGGATTAAACCTCATCTACGAGGAAACCCTTAACAAAATGGAAATAGACAAGAGCCGCATCAAGCAAAGCAGCACGACCTTTAGAGGAATCATCCCTAGTCGGGAGGCACGATGTGCGGGAAAAATCACACTAGATGTGGTATTCGGCACGCCGGAGAATTATAGGTTCGAAGAAATCACATTCCAAGTGGCCCCGTTCAGTAGCGGATACCACGCTCTTCTTGGGGAACATAGTAATTTCAAAAAAATTCCTACGCACACGCAAGATCATGGTGATGCATAGCAATGACAGGGGAGAGTGTTGTCCATGTACCCTCGTAGACCGAAAGTGGAAGCGTTAGAACAAAGCGGTTGATGTAGTCGTACGTCTTCACGGCCCGACCGATCAAGCACCGAAACTACGGCACCTTCGAGTTCTAGCACACATTCAGCTCGATGACGTCTCTCAAACTCTGATCCAGCCGAGTGTCGAGGGAGAGTTCCGTAAGCACGATGGCATGGTGACGATCTTGATGTTCTAGTGTCGCAGGGCTTCGCCTAAGCACCGCTACAATATTATCGAGGAGGACTATGGTGGAGGGGGGGCACCGCACACAGCTAAGAGATCAAGAGATCAATTGTTGTGTCTATGGGGTGCCCCCTGCCCCCGTATATAAAGGAGCAAGGGGGGAGGGGGTGGCCGGCCTAGGAGGGGGGCGCCATGGGGAGTCCTACTCCCACCGGGAGTAGGACTCCCTCCTTCCTTGTTGGACTAGGAGAAGGGGGAAGGAAAGGGAGAGGAGGAGAATGAAAGAGGGGGCCGGCCCCCCTTGCCCTAAACCAATTCAGTTTGGGCCTTGGGGGGGCGCGCCCCACACTCCCCTTACTGCCCTCTATTTCCACTAAGGCCCATGTAGGCCCATTAAGCCCCCGGGGGGTTCCGGTAACCCCCCGGTACTCCGGTAAAATCCCGATTTTACCCGGAAGACTTTCGATATCCAAATATAGGCTTCCAATATATCAATCTTCATGTCTCGACCATTTCGAGACTCCTCGTCATGTCCGTAATCACATCAGGGACTCCGAACAACCTTCGGTACATCAAAACTCATAAACTCATAATATAACTGTCATCGAAACCTTAAGCGTGCGGACCCTATGGGTTCGAGAACTATGTAGACATGACCGAGACACGTTTCCGGTCAATAACCAATAGCGGAACCTGGATGCTCATATTGGCTCCTACATATTCTACGAAGATCTTTATCGATCAAACCGCATAACAACATACGTTGTTCCCTTTGTCATCGGTATGTTACTTGCCCGAGATTCGATCGTCGGTATCCCAATACCTAGTTCAATCTCGTTACCGGCAAGTCTCTTTACTCGTTACGTAATGCATCATTCTGTAACTAACCCATTAGCTACATTGCTTGCAAGGCTTATAGTGATGTGCATTACCGAGAGGGCCCAGAGATACCTCTCCGACAATCGGAGTGACAAAACCTATTCTCGAAATACGCCAACTCAACATGTACCTTTGGAGACACCTGTAGAGCTCCTTTATAATCACCCAGTTACATTGTGATGTTTGGTAGCACACAAAGTGTTCCTTCGATAAACGGGAGTTGCATAATCTCATAGTTATAGGAACATGTATAAGCCATGAAGAAAGCAATAGCAACATACTAAACGATCAAGTGCTAAGCTAACGGAATGGGTCATGTCAATCACATCATTCTACTAATGATGTTATCCCGTTAATAAAATGACAACTCATGTCTATGGTTAGGAAACATAACCATCTTTGATTAATGAGCTAGTCAAGTAGAGGCATACTAGTGACATTAAGTTTGTCTATGTATTCACACATGTATCATGTTTCCGGTTAATACAATTCTAGCATGAATAATAAACATTTATCATGATATAAGGAAATAAATAATAACTTTATTATTGCCTCTAGGGCATATTTCCTCGAGTCTCCCACTTGCACTAGAGTTAATAATCTAGATTACACAATAATGATTCTAACACCCATGGAGCCTTGGTGCTGATCATGTTTTGCTCGTGGAAGAGGCTTAGTCAACGGGTCTGCAAAATTCAGATTCGTATGTATCTTGAAAATCTCTATGCCTCCCACCTGGACTTGGTTCCGGATGGAATTGAAGCGTCTCTTGATGTGCTTGGTCCTCTTGTGAAATCTGGATTCCTTTGCCAAGGCAATTGCACCAGTATTGTCACAGAAGATCTTCATTGGTCCCGATGCACTAGGTATGACACCTAGATCAGAAATGAACTCCTTCATCCAGACTCCTTCATTTGCTGCTTCCGAAGCAGCTATGTACTCCGCTTCGCATGTAGATCCCGCCACGACGCTTTGTTTAGAACTGCACCAACTGACAGCTCCACCATTCAATATAAACACGTATCCGGTTTGTGATTTAGAATCGTCCGGATTAGTGTCAAAGCTTGCATTGATGTAACCATTTACGACTAGCTCTTTGTCACCTCCATAAACGAGAAACATATCCTTAGTCCTTTTCAGGTATTTCAGGATATTCTTGACCGCTGTCCAGTGATCCACTCCTGGATTACTTTGGTACCTCCCTGCTAAACTTATTGCTAAGCATACGTCAGGTCTGGTACAACATTGCATACATGATAGAGCCTATGGCTGAAGCATAGGGAACATCTTTCATTTTCTCTCTATCTTCTACTGTGTCGGGCATTGAGTCTGACTCAACTTCACACCTTGTAATACAGGCAAGAACCCTTTCTTTGCCTGATCCATTTTGAACTTTTTCAAAACTTTATCAAGGTATGTGCTTTGTGAAATTCCAATTAAGCGTCTTGGTCTATCTCTATATATCTTGATTCCCAATATGTAAGCAGCTTCACCGAGGTCTTTCATCGAAAAACTTTTATTCAAGTATCCCTTTATGCTATCCAAAAATTCTATATCATTTCCAATTAATAATATGTCATCTACATATAATATCAGAAATGCTACAGAGCTCCCACTCACTTTCTTGTAAATACAGGCTTCTCCAAAAGTCTTTATAAAACCATATGCTTTGATCACACTATCAAAGCGTTTATTCCAACTCCAAGAGGCTTGCACCAGTCCATAAATGGATCGCTGGAGCTTGCACACTTTGTTAGCACCTTTTGGATCAACAAAACCTTCTGGTTGCATCATATACAACTCTTCTTCCAGAAATCCATTCAGGAATGCAGTTTTGGCATCCATTTGCCATATTTCATAATCATAAAATGCGGCAATTGCTAACATGATTCGGACAGACTTAAGCATCGCTACAGGTGAGAAAGTCTCATCGTAGTCAACCCCTTGAACTTGTCGAAAACCTTTTGCAACAAGTCGAGCTTTGTAGACAGTTACATTACCATCAGCGTCAGTCTTCTTCTTGAAGATCCATTTATTCTTGATGGCTTGCCGATCATCGGGCAAGTCAACCAAAGTCCATACTTTGTTCTCATACATGGATCCCATCTCAAATTTCATGCCCTCAAGCCATTTTGTGGAATCCGGGCTCATCATCGCTTCCTCATAGTTCATAGGTTAGTCATGGTCAAGTAACATGACTTCCAGAATAGGATTACCGTACCACTCTGGTGCGGATCTTACTCTAGTTGACCTACGAGGTTCGATAGTAACTTGATCTGAAGTTTCATGATCAATATCATTAGCTTCCTCACTAATTGGTGTAGTTGTTTCAAGAACCGGTTTCTATGATGAATTACTTTCCAATAAGGGAGCAGTTACAGTTACCTCATCAAGTTCTACTTTCCTCCCACTCACTTCTTTTGAGAGATACTCCTTCTCTAGAAAGGATCTGAATTTAGCAACAAATGTCTTGCCTTCAGATATGTGATAGAAGGTGTACCCAATAGTCTCTTTTGGGTATCCTATGAAGACACATTTCTCCGATTTGGGTTCAAGCTTATCTGGTTGAAGTTTCTTCACATAAGCATCATAGCCCCAAACTTTAAGAAACGACAACTTTGGTTTCTTGCCAAACCACAGTGCATCAGGCGTCGTCTCGACGGATTTAGATGGTGCCCTACTTAACGTGAATGCGGCCGTCTCTAAAGCATAACCCCAAAACGATAGCGGTAAATCAGTAAGAGACATCATAGATCGCACCATATCTAGTAATTACGATTACAACGTTCGGACACACCATTACGCTGTGGTGTTTCGGGTGGCGTGAGTTGCGAAACTATTCCGCATTGTTTCAAATGTAAACCAAACTCATAACTCAAATATTCTCCTCCACGATCAGATAGTAGAAACTTTATTTTCTTGTTACGATGATTTTCCATTTCACTATGAAATTCTTTGAACTTTTCAAATCAGACTTGTTAGATATACCCATATCTACTCAAATCATCTGTGAAGGTGAGAAAATAACGATACCCGCCGCGAGCCTCAACATTCATTGGACCATGCACATTGGTATGTATGATTTCCAACAAATCAGTTGCTCGCTCCATAGTTCCGGAGAACGGCGTTTTAGTCATCTTGCCCATGAGGCACGGTTCGCAAGTACCAAGTGATTCATAATCAAGTGATTCCTGAAGTCCATCAGTATGGAGTTTCTTCATGCGCTTTACACCAATATGACCCAAACGGCAGTGCCACAAATAAGTTGCACTATCATTATCAACTATGCATCTTTTGGCTTCAACATTATGAATATGTGTATCACTACTATCGAGATTTAATAAAAATAGACCAAGCTTCAAGGGTGCATGACCATAAAAGATATTACTCATATAAATAGAACAACCATTATTCTCTGATTTAAATGAATAACCGTCTCATATCAAACAAGATCCAGATATAATGTTCATGCTCAACACTGGCACTAAATAACAATTATTCAGGTCTAAAACTAATCCCGAAGGTAGATGTAGAGGTAGCGTGCCGACCGCGATCACATCGACTTTGGAACCATTTCCCACGCGCATCATCACCTCGTCCTTAGCCAATCTTCACTTAATCCGTAGTCCCTGTTTCGAGTTGCAAATATTAGCAACAGAACAAGTATCAAATACCCAGGTGCTACTGCGAGCATTAGTAAGGTGATACGTCTCCAACGTATCTATAATTTTTGATTGTTCCATGCTATTATATTACCCCTTTTGGATATTTATGGGCTTTATTTTACACATTTATATCATTTTTGGGACTAACCTACTAACCAGAGGCCCATCCCGTATTGCTATTTTTTTTGCCTATTTCAGTATTTCGAAGAAAAGGAATATCAAACGGAGTCCAAACGGAATGAAACCTTTGGGAGCATGATTTTTGGAACGAACGTGATCCAGAGGACTTGGAGTGCAAGTCAAGAAGCAGCCAAGGCGGCCACGAGAGGGTAGGGCGCGCCCCCCCTACAGGGCGCGCCCCCTGTCTCGTGGGCCCCACGGGTGGCCACCGACGTACTTCTTCCTCCTATATAAGCCTACGTACCCCAAAAACATCCAGGGAGCTAACGAAATACAATTTCCACCGCCGTAACCTTCTGTATCCGTGAGATCCCATCTTGGAGCCTTCGCCGACGCTCCGCTGGAGGGGGAATCGATCACGGAGGGCTTCTACATCAACACCATAGCCCCTCCGATGAGTTGTGAGTAGTTTACCACAGACCTTCGGGTCCATAGTTATTAGCTAGATGGCTTCTTCTCTCTTTTTGGATCTCAATACAATGTTTTCCCCCTCTCTTGTGGAGATCTATTTGATGTAAACTCTTTTTGCGGTGTGTTTGTCGAGATCCGATGAATTGTGGGTTTATGATCAAGTTTGTCTATGAGAAATATTTGAATCTCCTCTGAATTCTTTTATGTATGATTGAGTTATCTTTGCAAGTCTCTTCGAATTATCAGTTTGGTTTGGCCTACTAGATTGATCTTTCTTGCCATGGGAGAAGTGCTTAGCTTTGGGTTCAATCCTGCGGTGTCCTTACCCAGTGACAGAAAGGGTTGCAAGGCACATATTGTATTGTTGCCATCGAGGATAAAAATATGGGGTTTATATCATATTGCATGAGTTTATCCCTCTACATCGTGTCATCTTGCTTAAGGCGTTACTCTGTTCTTATGAACTTAATACTCTAGATGCAGGCAGGAGTCGGTCGATGTGTGGAGTAATAGTAGTAGATGCAGGCAGGAGTCGGTCGATGTGTGGAGTAATAGTAGTAGATGCAGGCAGGAGTCGGTCTACTTGTTGCGGATGTGATGCCTATATACATGATCATGCCTAGATAATCTCATAATTATTCGCTTTTCTATCAATTGCTCGACAGTAATTTATTCACCCACAGTAATACTTATGCTATCTTGAGAGAAGCTTCTAGTGAAACCTATGCCCCCCCCGGGTCTATCTCTTATCATATTTGCTTCCAATCTACTTTTATTTGCATCTTTACTTTTTGCATCTATATTATAAAATACCAAAAATATATTTATCTTATCATACTATCTCTATTAGATCTCACTTTCGCAATTGGCCGTGAAGGGATTGACAACCCCTTTATTGCGTTGGTTGCGAGTTCTTTGTTTGTTTGTGTAGGTGCGTGGGACTTTTGAGGAGCCTCCTACTGGATTGATACCTTGGTTCTCAAAAACTGAGGGAAATACTTACGCTACTATTGCTACATCACCCTTTCCTCTTCAAGGAAAACCAACGCAAGCTCAAGACGTAGCATAAGGTACACATCAATAACATGTATATCACATATACCTTTGTTCACCTTGCCATCCTTCTTATCCGCCAAATACTTGGGGCAGTTCCGCTTCCAGTGACCAGTCTGCTTGCAGTAGAAGCACTCAGTCTCAGGCTTAGGTCCAGATTTGGGTTTCTTCTCTTGAGCAGCAACTTGTTTGCTGTTCTTCTTGAAGTTCCCCTTCTTCTTTCCTTTACCCTTTTTCTTGAAACTGGTGGTCTTATTGACCACCAACACTTGATGCTCCTTCTTGATTTCTACCTCCGCAGCCTTTAGCATTGCGAAGAGCTCGGGAATAGTCTTGTCCATCCCTTGCATATTATAGTTCATCACGAAGCTCTTGTAGCTTGGTGGCAGTGATTGAAGAATTCTGTCAATGACACTATCATCAGGAAGATTAACTCCCAGTTGAATCAAGTGATTATTATACCCAGACATTTTGAGTATATGTTCACTGACAGAACTATTCTCTTCCATCTTGCAGCTATAGAACTTATTGGAGACTTCTTATCTCTCAATCCGGCATTTGCTTGAAATATTAACTTCAACTCCTGGAACATCTCATATGCTCCATGACGTTCAAAACATCGTTGAAGTCCCGGTTCTAAGCCGTAAAGCATGGCACACTGAACTATCGAGTAGTCATCAGCTTTGCTCTGCCAGACGTTCTTAACATCGTCAGTTGCATCTGCAGCAGGCCTGGCACCCAGCGGTGCTTCCAGGACGTAATTATTCTGTGTAGCAATGAGGATAATCCTCATGTTATGGACCCAGTCCGTGTAATTGCTACCATCATCTTTCAACTTAGCTTTCTCAAGGGACACATTAAAATTCAACGGAACAACAACATGAGCCATCTATCTACAACAAACATAGACAAGCAAAATACTATCAGGTACTAAGTTCATGATAAATTTAAGTTCAATTAATCATATTACTAAAGAACTCCCACTTAGACAGACATCTCTCTAGTCATCTAAGTGATAACGTGATCCAAATCAACTAAACCATGTCCGATCATCACGTGAGATGGAGTAGTTTTCAATGGTGAACATCACTATGTTGACATATCTACTATATGATTCACGTTCGACCTTTCGGTCTTCGTGTTCCGAGGCCATATCTGTATATGCTAGGCTCGTCAAGTTTAACCTGAGTATTCCCGTGTGCAATTGTTTTGCACCCGTTGTATTTGAACGTAGAGCCTATCACACCCGATCATCATGTGGTGTCTCAGCACGAAGAACTTTCACAATGGTGCATACTCAAGGAGAACACTTCTTGATAATTAGTGAGAGATCATCTTAAAATGCTACCGTCAATCAAATCAATATAAGATGCATAAAGGATAAACATCACATGCAATCAATATAATGTTGGGGAACGTAGCAATAATTCAAAATTTTCTATGCATCACCAAGATCAATCTATGGAGAGACTAGCAACAAGAGAAAGGGGACTGCATCTTCATACCCTTGAAGATCGCGATGCAGAAGCGTTATAAGAACGTGGTTGGTGGAGTCGTACTCGCAGCAATTTAGATCGCGGTCAATTCCGATCTAAGCGCCGAATGGATGGCGCCTCCACGTTCAACACACATACAGCCCAGGGACGTCTCATACTTCTTGATCCAGCAAGGGGAGAGGAGAAGTTGAGGGAGAACTCCGACAGCACGACGGCGTGGTGGTGGTGGAGCTCGTGGTTCTCCAGCAGGGCTTCGCCAAGCACTACGGATGAGGAGGAGGTGTTGGAGGAGGGAGAGGGCTGCGCCAGGGAAGAGGTGCGGCTGCCCTCCCACCCCTCCACTATATATAGGGGCAAGGGGAGAGGGGGGAGGCGCCCTAGGGTTTCCCCTAGGGGCGGCGGCCAAGCAGATTGGATCTCCCTAGGGAAAATCTTAGGGAGACTTGCCCCCCAAGCCAAGCAGGTGGAGGATTGCCTCCCAAGCCAGGTGGAGGCGCCCCACCTCCCCAAATAATGTGGGAAAGGGTGTGGGGGGGGGGGCGCACCACCCCTTAGTGGGCTGGTCTGCCCCTTCCCCTTTGGCCCATGAGGCCCTCCAACACTTGTCGGGGCTCCCGAAACACCTTTCGGTCATGCTGGCCATAGCCTGGTACCCCCGGAACACTTCCGGACTCCAATACCCTTCGTCCAATATATCGATCTTCACCGCCGGACCATTCCGGAACTCCTCGTGATGTCCGAGATCACATCCGGGACTCCGAACTACCTTCGGTAACCACATACTATTTCCCATAACAACTCTAGCGTCACCGAACCTTAAGTGTGTAGACCCTATGGGTTCGGGAATCATGCAGACATGACCGAGACATCTCTCCGGCCAATAACCAACAGCGGGATCTGGATACCCATGTTGGCTCCCACATGTTCCACGATGATCTCATCGGATGAACCACAATGTCGGGGATTCAAGCAATCCCGTATGCAATTCCCTTTGTCAATCAGTATGTTACTTACCCGAGATTCGATCGTCGGTATCCCAATACCTCGTTCAATCTCGTTATCGGCAAGTCACTTTACTCATTCCATAATGCATGATCCCGTGACTAACTACTTAGTCACATTGAGCTCATTATGATGATGCATTGCCGAGTGGGCCCAGAGATACCTCTCCGTCATACGGAGTGACAAATCCCAGTCTCAATTCGTGCCAACCCAACAAACACTTCGGAGATACCTGTAGTGCACCTTTATAGACACCCAGTTACGTTGTGACATTTGGTACACCCAAAGCATTCCTACGGTATCCAGGAGTTGCACAATCTCATGGTCTAAGGAAATGATACTTGACATTAGAAAAGCTTTAGCAAATGAACTACACGATCTTGTGCTATGCTTAGGATTGGGTCTTGTCCATCACATCATTCTCCTAATGATGTGATCCCGTTATCAATGACATCCAATGTCCATGGTTAGGAAACCATAACCATCTATTGATCAATGAGCTAGTCAACTAGAGGCTCACTAGGGACATGTTGTGGTCTATGTATTCACACATGTATTACGGTTTCCAGTCAATACAATTATAGCATGAACAATAGACAATTATCATGAACAAGGAAATATAATAATAACCATTTTATTATTGCCTCTAGGGCATATTTCCAACAGTCTCGCACTTGCACTAGAGTCAATAATCTAGTTCACATCACTATGTGATTGTAATGAATCCAACACCCATTGGGTTTGATCATATCTCGCTTGTGAGAGAGGTTATTAGTCAACGGGTCTGAATCTTTCAGATCCGTGTGTGCTTTACAAATCTCTATGTCATCTCCTAGATGCAGCTACCACACGCTATTTGGAACTATTCCAAATAACTACTCTACTATACGAATCCGGTTTACTACTCAGAGTCATCCGGATTAGTGTCAAAGTTTGCATCGGCGTAACCCTTTACGACGAACTCTTTTACCACCTCCATTATCGAGAAAATTCCTTAGTCCACTAGTTACTAAGGATAACCTTGACCGCAGTGCTGTGTTCCATTCCTGGATCACACTTGTACCCCTTGACTGACTCATGGCAAGGCACACTTCAGGTGCGGTACACAACATAGCATATTGTGGAGCCTACGTCTAAAGCATAGGGGACGACCTTCGTCCTTTCTCTCTCTTCTGCCGTGGTTAGGTCTTGAGTCTTACTCAATACTCACACCTTACAGCCAAGAACTCCTTCTTTGCCGATCTATTTTGAACTCCTTCAAAATCTTCTCACGGTATGTGTTCATTTAAAAGTACTATTAAGCGTTTTGATCTATCCTTATAGATCTTGATGCTCAATGTTCAAGTAGCTTAATCCAGGTTTTCCATTGAAAATCACTTTTCAAATAACCCTATATGCTTTCTAGAAATTCTACATCATTTCTGATCAACAATATGTCAACAACATATACTCATCAGAAATTCTATAGTGCTCCCACTCACTTCTTTGGAAATACAAGTTTCTCATAAACTTTGTATAAACCCAAAATCTTTGATCATCTCATCAAAGCGTATATTCCAACTCCGAGACGCTTACTCTAGTCCTTATAAGGATTGCTGGAGATTTGCATACTTGTTAGCATCTTTCAGGATTGTCAAAACCTTCTGGTTGTATCACATACAACCTTTCCTCAAGAAAATCGTCGAGGAAACAATGTTTTGACATCCTATCTGCAAGATTTCATAAATAATGCAGTAACTTCTAATATAATTCCAACAGACTCTTAGCATCGCTATGAGTGCGAAAGTCTCACCGTAGTCAACTCCTTGAACTTGTCGGAAAACATCTTAACGACAAGTCGAGCTTTCTTAATGGTGACACTTACCATCATTGTCTGTATTCCTTTTAAAATCCATCTGTACTCAACAGCCTTACGACCATCAAGTAGTTCTTCCAAAGTCTATACTTTGTTTTCATACATGGATCCTCTTGGATTTTATGGCCTCAAGCCATTCGTCAGAATCCGGGCCCACCATCGCTTCTCCATAGCTCGTAGGTTCATTGTTGTCTAGAAACATGACGTCCAAGACAGGAGTACGTACCACTCCGAAGTAGTACGCATCCTTGTCGACCTATGAGGTTTGGTAGTGACTTGATCCGAAGTTTCATGATCACTATCATAAGCTTCCACTTCAATTGGTGTAGGCGCCATAGGAACAACTTCCTATGCCCTGCTACACACTAGTTGAAGTGACGGTTCAATAACCTCATCAAGTCTCCACCATCCTCCCACTCAATTCTTTCGAGAGAAACTTTTCCTCGAGAAAGGACCCGTTTCCAGCACTTTTGCTTCCGGATCTGAAATAGGAGGTATACCCAACTGTTTTGGGTGTCCTATGAAGATGCATTTATCCTCTTTGGGTTCGAGCTTATCAGGCAAAAAATTTCATATAAGCGTCGCAGCCCCAAACTTTTGAGAAACGACAACTTAGGTTTCTCTAAATCATAGTTCATACGGTGTCATCTCAACGGAATTATGTGGTGCCCTATTAAAGTGAATGTGGTTATCTCTAATGCCTAACCCACAAAAGATAGTGGTAATTCGATAAGAGACATCATGGTATGCACCATATCCAATAGGGTGCAGTTATGATGTTCGGACACACCATCACACTATGGTGTTCCAGGCGGTATTAGGTGTGAAAGAATTTCCACAATGTCTTAATTGTGTGCCAAACTCGTAACTCAGATATTTATCTCTATGATCATATCATAGACATTACATCCTCTTGTCACGATGATCTTCAACTTCACTATGAAATTACTTGAACCTTTCAATAATTCAGACTTTTATTTCATCAAGTAAATATACTTAACATCTACTCAAATCATATTTGAAGTAAGAACATAATGATATCCACGACGTGCCTCAGCACTCATTGGATTGCACACATCAAATGTATTACTTCCAACAAGTTGCTCTCTTGTTCCATCTCACTGAATACGAGGCTGTCAGGACCCCGACTCGATGTCACATCGATCTAGCCGGTAACACCTCATATCACTTTGCGGCCTCACGCACGGTATCCCCACGGGTGTCGTCTTACCTTTTCCCGGGACCGTTTGCGCCTTTTGGCTCACGTATATGATAGTGTCGCTAGCATCCATATGATAAAGAGCCCGGGCTGACATGACTAGTCGTAAACCCAAAGTGGCACAGACTTACAGGGACAGGCATCCATGACCCAGCTTCGAACGTGTCGGTCATCAGCAAGTGGGTCCGGGCTGTAGCACTGGGCTAGCAGGACTCCGGTAAACCGGGCTGTAGCGGGCTAACAGGACTCCGGTACTCAAAGCGTGACATTTCCCTGAAGGGACAGACACAGGAACGAGGAAGGACACATGCCGGCCAGCCTAAGTGTTCCAGAGCAGTAGCAAGCTACCATGGCTCAGTGGTAACACTAGGAGACATTTCCCGGTAAGAGAGGCTACTAAAGATAAACAACTAGATAGTCAGATCCCACACATACCAAGCATTTCAATCATACACACAATATGCTCGATATGTGCAAATACAACGAAGCATCACAACATGACTCTATGACACAAGTACTTTATTTAAGGCTCAGGGAGCCATACATAACATACACAAAGGTACGGGTCTCACGACCCCACATACAAGTCATACAGTCATACAAACCAGCAGCGGAAGTAACTTGTCTGAGTACAGACAACTAGTAAAATAAAAGAGGCTTGGAAAGCCTAGCTATACTACGTGGTCCTTCACAAGCTCAGGGTCACCACCTGGGTCTTTAGCCTACTCGTTGATGTCAACGTCTACATAGAACCCATCAGAAAGGGTTGCAGCGTCTTCTGTAAAAATGTAGATTATAGCAACATGAGTACAAAGGTACCCAGCAAGACTTACATCAGATCCTACATACATGCATAGTATCAAGAAGGGTTGGTGGAGTTATTGCAGCAAGCCAGCTTTGACTCTTGGCTAGGCTATCCTACGATACTCCAACTTGAAATGGTTTTGCGCACACGAGTCCACTACTCACCACTTCAATACACTACCGAGGATCCACCTCCGTCTTCCTACGGAAGAGCCATCCTCGGCACTCACACTTATCTTGAGGCTTTTAGTAGTTTCCATTTACTTGTCTATGAACTGTATAGGCAACCAAGTAGTCCTTTACCGCGGACGCGGCTATTCGAATAGATCATGTTAACCCTGCAGGGGTGTACTTCTTCATACACGCTCTCACCACTTACCGTCGCTTACACAACATGTACTCGGCAACCTTCAAGCGGAAGCCCAACGTGGGTGTCGGCCACGACCTACCTAATCACCTAAGCCTCCAGTCCAGGTTTATCGCCTATTCAGGTTCCATCCGCAGGGAGTCCGGCCGAGGTTTCCCATACGGCCCCGAACGATGTGAACAGGGTTTCCGAGATACCTAACGGGTATTCGGTACACCCGGCCACGTACCTACCGCATCACAGCCCACCCCTACGGTCAGCGCTGTCCACGACCTCCAGTAGGCTACAAACACCAGAAACTAGTTGCAACTCCTGGACGGAGAACTAGGGTGAATAAGAAGCCGAGAGGGTCCATTGGTTTCGGGCCCAATGCATGGTAGTAGCTGATTCTTAAATCACACATACAGATCTCAGTGCTTAAGGTCGGCTTCAATGAAACAACCCACCATGTACTCCTACATGGCCTCTCATCGATACCTTTACCAAATCGTGTTCACCACACCACTCCCATTACCGACATAATCATTTCACTCTAGCCCATCACCCAGATGAACCAGACCTGACATGACTCTAAGCATAGCAGGCATAGCAAGGTAGGAACAACACATACATATGGCTCAATCAACTCCTACACATGCTAGTGGGTTTCATCTAGTTACTGTGGCAATGACAGGTCATGCAGAGGAAATGGGTTCAACTACCGTAGCACACAGCAGTTTGAAACGCGTTGTCTTAATGCAGTAAAAGAGAGCAGGAGCGAGAACATGGGATTGTATCGATATGATCAAATGGTTGGTTGCTTGCCTGATGGTTCGATGCACTGATATGGTTCTTCGTTAGGGTAATCACGGTACTCCTCGGGGGCAGAACCTGTCGCAAAGGACACCGATACACAACCATCACCAAACAATGTGCAGCAATATGATGCATGCATGAAACATGGCAATATGAGTGTGTTGGGCTAATGCAACTAAAACCAGAAGGGTTTGAACAAATTTGAATCAAGGATTCAAATTTCAAATTCAAATATGGCCTTCTAAAGTGCTTTTCCTTGTTCTGCTTAAAACATCAATTTAACTTGTTTGATCATGCATGAAAATAGTACAGATGGATAGATTGGATTTTTCTGATCATTTTTCATATATAATTTGTCCAATTTGGAGTTACAGAATAAAAGTTATGAATTTTTGAAGTTTAAATAATATTCTGGAATTTCCTGATTTAATTTAAATCCAGAAATTAATTACTGCGTCAGCCTGACGTCAGTGTGACGTCAGCAGGTCAACGGAACAGGTCTGGGTCAAACCTGACAGTGGGTCCCGCATGTCAGGGTGATTATTTTAATTAAGATTTGATTAAAACTAATCCTGTATAATTAGCAGGGCTGGGCCCCACCTGTCATTGACTCAGGGGAGTCAACCAGGGCCCACCCGTGGTCAAAGTCAAAACCGGCGACGCCGGCGTTTAGCCGCCGGCGAGCCAGACGCGGCGGCGGGAGTGGTTTTGGCCATTTCGGCCACCAAAAGGGCCGCGGAGACCACCGGAGTGGAGCTGAGGACAAACCGCAGCTCTTGGCGGAGTCCGTTGGGGTCGGGGTGGCCGGAGTTGGCGCCGGCGACGACTTTGGCGGCCACCGGGGTTCGGTCGAGGATGAACTTGGCGCTAGAGGGGTCGGTGAGGCTCGTGGAGTGGCTAGCTAGGTGCTGTGGGACTCGGTGAGTAAGATGGACACCATCTTGTGGCCGGGGTGTGGCCGGAAGCACGTCGGCGACGAGGTCCGCGACAGCGCGTGCGGGTGAGCTTGGTGCGCTCGCTGTGGTGCTCGAGAGAGAGAAAGAGAGGAAGGGGAAGTTAGCCCAGCTCACTGCGGTCTTGATGGAAAGGACGGCGGGGTCGGGGACGAGCTGCTGCGGCGGCGACGGCGAAGGGGATCTCCGGCGATGGCGGTTCGGGCGAGGTTGGTGCGGCGGCTTCGAGGCACGCGAGCGCTCGGGGCTCGGCTAGCTCGAAGGAGTAGAGGACGGCGGAGCTTCTGGACAGGGTGGCGCGGCGTGGAGACGACGGGGAGCACGGCTACGGCGGTGGTGCGGCGACGGTGGCGTCGGCCATGGCGTGGGAGCGCGAGGGAGAGGAACTGGGGGCGAATGGAGGTGTCCAGGAGGGTCGGGGCGCGACGTGGAGCTCGTCCAGGCCATCAGGGCGGCGAGAGGGGGAGGCCGGGCGGCGTGCAGCTGCGTGGCGAGCTGCGGTGCCGCCGCCAAGCACCTTGGCTGCCTGCCTGGCAAGCCAAGCAGCTCGCTGGAGCGGTGGCCGGGCTGGGCCGGCCAGGTGGGCTGGCTGGTGGGCCTGCGGTGGCGCCAGGTAAGTTTTCCCCCTTTTTTCTGTTTTTGTTTTATTTAATATATATCTGCAACTTTGTTGAATTTAAAATACCTAGGCAACTTCAAAAATCACCAAACTATTCCTGGCCCATAGTTGGATTATTTCCAACATGAAACATTTTAGTTTGGAGATATTTGAGCATTTAAATATTTTATATTATTTTAAATGCCCAAATTCAAATATTTATGATTTAATTCAAAAACCCTAGGATGGCCTAGGAAAATGTGCACCACTTTTGGCAGAGGTTCTGAACCAAGACAAAAATGATGGGCATTTTAGAAGGGCATTTCAGGTTCATTGAAAAATTATTTTAGTAACCCTAGTTGGTTTCAGAGGGGACTGGGGGTTCTGTCATCCCCATTTCAAGTTTCTGATGAAAGAGTAAACATGATGCAACACTCTAATGCATGTCTAGCTAGGGTGTGACAACTCACCCCCACTCAAAAGAATCTCGTCCCGAGATTTGGGTTCCTCCAGGAAGAAGGCGGGATATTCGAGTCGAAGACGATCCTCCCTTTCCCAAGTTGCTTCATCCTCAGAATGGTGCGACCATTGAACCTTGAGAAACTTGATATTATGACGTCGCGTGGTACGTTCGGCTTGATCGAGGATACGAACGGGGTACTCTCAATATGTAAGATTATCTTGGAGATCAAGCGTTTCGTGGTCCACTTCACGGATAGGATCCGAGAAGCAACGCCTGAGTTGAGAAACGTGGAAGACATCGTGAACTCTGGAGAGGTGCGGAGGTAGTTCCAACTGGTAGGCAACTTCTCCTCGTTTGGCAAGAATGCGAAAAGGTCCAATGTAACAAGGAGCCAATTTGCCTTTGATACCGAAATGATGGGTTCCCTTCAGAGGGGTGACCCGAAGATAAGCCTTCTCGTCAACCTCGAAAGTCATAGCCTTATGTTTTCGGTCATATTGACTCTTTTGACGAGATTGGGCTGTTTTCAACTTTTCACGAACGATACGAACTTGTTCTTCTGCTTCCTGAATCATATCCGGGCCAAAGAATTGTCTTTCCCCAGTCTCTGACCAGTTAAGGGGTGTTCGACATCGTCGTCCATAGAGAACTTCAAAAGGGGCTTTACCCAAGCTAGATTGATAGCTGTTGTTGTAAGCGAATTCGGCAAATGGAAGGCACTTCTCCCAGTCCATTCCGAATGAGATAACAGAGGCTCGAAGCATGTCTTCTAGAATCTGATTGACGCGTTCCACTTGACCACTTGACTGAGGGTGGAAAGCGGTGCTAAAGGAGAGACGAGTTCCCATAGCATTTTGGAAACTTTCCCAAAATCGAGAGGTGAAAAGACTTCCTCGATCCGAGTTAATTTCCAAAGGAACACCATGGAGGGACACTATTCGGGAGATGTATAAATCTGCCAGCTGACTAGCGGTTATACTCTCACGAACAGGTAAGAAATGGGCTACTTTGGAAAGACGATCGATCACGACGAAGATAGCATTATTCCCTCTCTTGGTCCTGGGAAAACCGGTAATGAAATCCATACAAATTTTATCCCATTTCCATTCAGGAATAGCTAAGGGTTGAAGGGTGCCAGCAGGCCGTTGGTGCTCTGCTTTTACACGACGACAGACGTCGCAATTTGCAATATACTGAGCAATTTCTCTCTTCATCCTAGTCCACCAGAACCTCTGGCGTAGGTCCTGATACATTTTAGTGCTACCAGGATGAATGGTGAGAGGAGATTCATGAGCTTCCTTAAGGATTAATCGCCTTAGGTTGCGCACTTTGGGAACCACTAGTCGATTCCCGAAGTATACGACTCCTTGATCATTAATGGAGAAACAATTCGCAATTCCTTTCTGAATGTTCCTCTTGATGCGGGAGATTCCCGGATCTACCTTCTGTGCTTTGATAATTTGATCCGTAAGGGTAGGTTTTGCCACCAAGGTGGAAAGAAGACCTTGAGGTACAATGTGAAGGTTAAGTTTCCGAAATTCCTCATGGAGAAGCGGTTGACTTTGTTGTAACATCAGGTTGTTACAATAAGATTTACGACTTAGCGCATCAGCCATGACGTTGGCTTTCCCTGGGGTGTAGGTTATTCCTAAGTCGAAGTCTGTGATCAATTCAACCCAACGTCTCTGCCTGAGATTCAAATCCGGTTGGGTGAAAATGTACTTCAGACTTTGGTGATCAGTGAATATTTCGCAACGATTACCGAGGAGGTAATGTCGCCAGGTCTTAAGTGCATAGACTACGGCTGCAAGCTCTAGATCATGAGTAGGATAATTCTCCTCATGTGGGTGCAATTGACGTGAAGCGTAAGCAATTACGTGTCGATCTTGCATGAGAATGCAACCTAGTCCTTGTCGCGAGGCGTCGCAGTAGATAACAAAGTCATTGGAGAAGTCTGGCGGTACCAGCACGGGAGCAGAGGTCAGGCGTCTTTTCAGTTCCTGAAAGCTGTGCTCACATTGTGGAGTCCATTCGAACTTCTTATCTTTCTTGAGGAGTTCGGTTAGAGGTTTAGCAACCTTGGAGAAGTTCTCGACAAAGCGACGGCAATAGCTCGCTAAGCCCAGAAAACTCCGAACTTGCTTGACCGATTCAGGTGGAGTCCAATTAAGGACGGCTTGAACTCGCTCAGGGTTAACAGCAATACCTTTACCAGATATTACATGACCCAGATAGGTCACTTCTGACAACCAGAATTCACATTTAGAAAATTTGGCATAAAGGCGATGCTCTCGAAGTTTCTTCAACACTAGCCTTAAATGTTCGGCATGTTCTTCCTCGTTCTTGGAGTAGATGAGTATATCATCGAGATAAACTACGACGAATTTATCCAAATACTCCATGAAGATTGAGTTCATTAACCGAGAAAAGGTGGCTGGAGCGTTGGTTAAACCGAAGGACATGACGGTGTACTCGTATTGGCCATAACGAGTAACAAAGGCCGTTTTAGGAATGTCCCCGTTTTTGATTTTTATTTGATGGTAGCCCAACCTCAAATCCATCTTGGAGAAGACTGAGGATCCAGCGAGCTGATCGTACAGGTCGTTGATCCTGGGAAGTGGATATTTGTTCTTGATTGTGACCAAATTGACAGGTCGGTAATCTACAACCATCCGGTCCGTACCATCCTTCTTCTTAACGAACAGGACGGGGCAAGCCCACGGAGATGAACTAGGGCGGATGAAACCCTTTTTCAAGGACTCATCGAGTTGTTTCTTAAGCTCGGCTAGTTCTAGTGGTGCCATCTTATAAGGTCTTCTAGCAATCGGAACGGTTCCGGGGATGAGGTCGATTACGAACTCAACATCCCTGTCAGGTGGAACACCTGGCAATTCCTCTGGAAAGACATCCGGGAAGTCACAGACTACCGGCACGTCCTCAAGGTCTGGCAAAGGGCTGGCGTTAAGAGAATATAATTGTCGCTTGGCTATTCAGGTCAAGACATTGACTATCTTCCCCGAAGGATGGGTGAGTTGAACAGTCCTAGAGAAGCAATCAATTTTGGCTTGATGAGCTGACATCCAGTCCATACCCAAAATGATATTAATATCTGAAGATTTAAGGGCTATCAAAGATGCGAGAAAAACAAGTCTGTCGACTTGGATTTCATTTCCATGGCTTACTCTAGAAGTTTGCCATTTGGATCCCGGAGTTTGAATTACCATAGAGGTTGGCATATCACCGAATGCGACGTTATGCAAGCGAGCATAGTTTTCGGATATAAAAGAATGAGAGGCTCCTGTATCGAAAAGAACAGATGCCGGGTGGCAATTAACAAGAAGCGTACCGAGAACGACGTTGGGATCCTCTTGAGCTTCTTCGGCAGAGATACAGTTAACATGGCCACGTGAAGCGGTGACCGGCTTGGCGTGGAACACTTTCCCTGTCGGCTTGCCACGGCCAACAGCTTTAGCAGATTGATTGGGGTTGGTCTGGGGACACTCACGCATATAGTGACCAGATTCCCCACATTTGAAACAAGTCACGAAACTGGTACGTGGAGGAGCATTATTGGTTGGACCCCCATAGGGCTTGGCTGGAGCAGACTGTTGAACGGGGTGAGGCGCCTGGAAAGATGGCCTCGGTGTGAACCTGGGTGGCAGGGCGGTGTTGGGCACCCACACGCGGCGCTTCTGAGGACCAGCACCGGATGAGGAACCCATGTCACGGCCATGCTTGCGTGTTGCGTCATAGTCAGTCTGACCAGTTTCAGCACTGATGGCTTTGTTGACAAGTTTCGGAAAAGATGTGCACTCATGCAGACGGAGGTCGCGGCGAAGCTCGGGACTAAGGCCCTTACGGAACCTTGCTTGCTTCTTGGCATCAGTAGACACTTCCTCAGTTGCATATCGGGCGAGATTACCGAACTCCCTGCTATAGGCATCAACAGAAAGTCGGCCTTGGGTGAAACTGCAAAATTCCTCACGTTTACGGTCCATGAGACCCTCCGGAATGTGATGTTCACGGAAAGCCTCGCTGAACTCAGCCCAAGTAGTGACATGGCCCGCTGGGCGCATAGCTCCATAATTCTCCCACCATAGACTGGCGGGGCCTTCAAGATGATATGCAGCAAAGGTGACCTTGTCAGCCTCCGCTACCAGCGCGGAACGCAGTTTGTGAGAGATACTGCGAAGCTAGTCATCAGCGTCGAGAGGCTCGACGGAGTGGTGGAACGTGGGTGGATGCAATTTGATAAAATCACTGAGTGACACCACGTTAGTCCTCTGATGGTGTGTTGTATTCTGTTCAATACGCTCCAACAAACGGTTGGTCTCCCGCTTGTTTCTCTCAGCTTCCATCATAACCTCGGCTAGTGAAGGAGGATGAGGCAGATTTGCATCCCTGACTTCACTGCCTTCGGCCTGCTCTTGAGAAGCAGGGTTAGCGCGCGTGTTGACCATCCTAGGTAAACAAGACAATGATTTAGTCAGGATGATAAAATTCCAACGTAGGATACAAAATGTAAGGAGTAACTCGGGATGCAAGATGATCATCCGTATGACATGGTAGATACAGAAACTGCTTCTTTTATTCCATCGTCATACACACCATACAGGGTTTAGTACAAGACCAAACAAAGTACTATTACGGTGAAAAGAGGATTACATCTCATCGGAGGCATTCCAAGCTCCTATACATTATTTTTCTACTCCTCCGGAAAGAGTACAAACTAGGTCATATCCCACGAGTCACGCGGGACGATAGAAGACACAGCTAGTGCGAACTAGTGATACTACCACTAACTCAGACCGATCCGTAGTAGTCCTCGTAGAAGTCGCCTCCATAGCCTGGAAGTTCAACATGATCATCCGGAAACAGACGGTCTCGCGGAGCTTGTGGACCATAGGGGCTAGGATGAGGCCTTGGACCAACAAACGGTGGCCTACGGGGACCGCGAGGTGGGGTGATGCCTCCTACATCACGCCAAACCATCACGTCCGGCAGAGCAGATCTCACAGGATAGAGATCACGCATATCTGAATATCCAGCTTGCACCGCCGGTGCGAACCGAGTCAAAGTAGCCCAGTGGTCAGCACGGGTATTGAAGAGCTCTAACCTTAAGGCCCGATTTTCACGGTCCTTATCCTCGAGCATCTCAGCAGTGGTGCGAGTCCGTGAATCCTCTTGAGTGGGGTCAGCATAGATAGCCTGGAGATACCCTTGTGCTCCCGGAAGTGATCCTGGCATATACCGGAAATCAGAGTCCCGAAATAGACCAGATCTGACTCGCATAATGGTCATCATAGAGTAGGCGGCGTCCTGCACAGCCATCTCAATAGTAACCCCGAGTCCATAGGAGCAGTGAAGAGGCTCGGTGGATCCAGGATAAGATGGAAATATCCTGACAGTGCAGAGATACTGGCTTTGATTGAAATCCCGGAATTGCTCTTCGATCGTGTACTCAGGATACCAGCGGTATCCAGCCTCAGTCATTACCCTGACCAACTTAGCAGTATGGCCGGGTACATCTAGACATCGAGTCAGGCGAACCACTTGATTGAGGTCGCGAGTGGCCATCTGGAAGCACAATCATAATGCAAAGGCATTAGAATTTCTAGCAAAATTTCGGCAGCATAACAGCTGTAAATGCTCAAAAAGGATTTTGAGACATTTGACAAAGGATTTCATACATACTCAACATCATCATATCAAAGTTCTGAAACCATTCTGGCAACATAATGTGGTAGTAGAACTGAACTAGGCTTGTAACCATCAAACTTATAAGGTACTACTGATTAGTAACTCGTGATCCTGATAGAGAGAACAGATCCTAATTCCTTAACCCCCGGTGGAAGAATGGACTGACTCAGATCAGAAAGTCATAAGGTATAAAGAGTAAAAAGAGCCTTACGTTCCAACCCACAAACAATTCCCCTACATATAACTAAAGAATTTCTAGACTCAACATCGACCAGTTTGGCTTGGAGAACCTACAGGCAGTCCGGCTCTGATGCCAACGCTGTCAGGACCCCGACTCGATGTCACATCGATCTAGCCGGTAACACCTCATATCACTTTGCGGCCTCACGCACGGTATCCCCACGGGTGTCGTCTTACCTTTTCCCGGGACCGTTTGCGCCTTTTGGCTCACGTATATGATAGTGTCGCTAGCATCCATATGATAAAGAGCCCGGGCTGACATGACTAGTCGTAAACCCAAAGTGGCACAGACTTACAGGGACAGGCATCCATGACCCAGCTTCGAACGTGTCGGTCATCAGCAAGTGGGTCCGGGCTGTAGCACTGGGCTAGCAAGACTCCGGTAAACCGGGCTGTAGCGGGCTAACAGGACTCCGGTACTCAAAGCGTGACATTTCCCCGAAGGGACAGACACAGGAACGAGGAAGGACACATGCCGGCCAGCCTAAGTGTTCCAGAGCAGTAGCAAGCTACCATGGCTCAGTGGTAACACTAGGAGACATTTCCCGGTAAGAGAGGCTACTAAAGATAAACAACTAGATAGTCAGATCCCACACATACCAAGCATTTCAATCATACACACAATATGCTCGATATGTGCAAATACAACGAAGCATCACAACATGACTCTATGACACAAGTACTTTATTTAAGGATCAGGGAGCCATACATAACATACACAAAGGTACGGGTCTCACGACCCCACATACAAGTCATACAGTCATACAAACCAGCAGCGGAAGTAACTTGTCTGAGTACAGACAACTAGTAAAATAAAAGAGGCTTGGAAAGCCTAGCTATACTACGTGGTCCTTCACAAGCTCAGGGTCACCACCTGGGTCTTTAGCCTACTCGTTGATGTCAACGTCTACATAGAACCCATCAGAAGGGGTTGCAGCGTCTTCTGTAAAAATGTAGATTATAGCAACATGAGTACAAAGGTACCCAGCAAGACTTACATCAGATCCTACATACATGCATAGTATCAAGAAGGGTTGGTGGAGTTATTGCAGCAAGCCAGCTTTGACTCTTGGCTAGGCTATCCTACGATACTCCAACTTGAAATGGTTTTGCGCACACGAGTCCACTACTCACCACTTCAATACACTACCGAGGATCCACCTCCGTCTTCCTACGAAAGAGCCATCCTCGGCACTCACACTTATCTTGAGGCTTTTAGTAGTTTCCATTTACTTGTCTATGAACTGTATAGGCAACCAAGTAGTCCTTTACCGCGGACGCGGCTATTCGAATAGATCATGTTAACCCTGCAGGGGTGTACTTCTTCATACACGCTCTCACCACTTACCGTCGCTTACACGACATGTACTCGGCAACCTTCAAGCGGAAGCCCAACGTGGGTGTCGGCCACGACCTACCTAATCACCTAAGCCTCCAGTCCAGGTTTATCGCCTATTCAGGTTCCATCCGCAGGGAGTCCGGCCGAGGTTTCCCATACGGCCCCGAACGATGTGAACAGGGTTTCCGAGATACCTAACGGGTATTCGGTACACCCGGCCACGTACCTACCGCATCACAGCCCACCCCTACGGTCAGCGCTGTCCACGGCCTCCAGTAGGCTACAAACACCAGAAACTAGTTGCAACTCCTGGACGGAGAACTAGGGTGAATAAGAAGCCGAGAGGGTCCATTGGTTTCGGGCCCAATGCATGGTAGTAGCTGATTCTTAAATCACACATACAGATCTCAGTGCTTAAGGTCGGCTTCAATGAAACAACCCACCATGTACTCCTACATGGCCTCTCATCGATACCTTTACCAAATCGTGTTCACCACACCACTCCCATTACCGACATAATCATTTCACTCTAGCCCATCACCCAGATGAACCAGACCTGACATGACTCTAAGCATAGCAGGCATAGCAAGGTAGGAACAACACATACATATGGCTCAATCAACTCCTACACATGCTAGTGGGTTTCATCTAGTTACTGTGGCAATGACAGGTCATGCAGAGGAAATGGGTTCAACTACCGTAGCACACAGCAGTTTGAAACGCGTTGTCTTAATGCAGTAAAAGAGAGCAGGAGCGAGAACATGGGATTGTATCGATATGATCAAATGGTTGGTTGCTTGCCTGATGGTTCGATGCACTGATATGGTTCTTCGTTAGGGTAATCACGGTACTCCTCGGGGGCAGAACCTGTCGCAAAGGACACCGATACACAACCATCACCAAACAATGTGCAGCAATATGATGCATGCATGAAACATGGCAATATGAGTGTGTTGGGCTAATGCAACTAAAACCAGAAGGGTTTGAACAAATTTGAATCAAGGATTCAAATTTCAAATTCAAATATGGCCTTCTAAAGTGCTTTTCCTTGTTCTGCTTAAAACATCAATTTAACTTGTTTGATCATGCATGAAAATAGTACAGATGGATAGATTGGATTTTTCTGATCATTTTTCATATATAATTTGTCCAATTTGGAGTTACAGAATAAAAGTTATGAATTTTTGAAGTTTAAATAATATTCTGGAATTTCCTGATTTAATTTAAATCCAGAAATTAATTACTGCGTCAGCCTGACGTTAGTGTGACGTCAGCAGGTCAACGGAACAGGTCTGGGTCAAACCTGACAGTGGGTCCCGCATGTCAGGGTGATTATTTTAATTAAGATTTGATTAAAACTAATCCTGTATAATTAGCAGGGCTGGGCCCCACCTGTCATTGACTCAGGGGAGTCAACCAGGGCCCACCCGTGGTCAAAGTCAAAACCGGCGACGCCGGCGTTTAGCCGCCGGCGAGCCAGACGCGGCGGCGGGAGTGGTTTTGGCCATTTCGGCCACCAAAAGGGCCGCGGAGACCACCGGAGTGGAGCTGAGGACAAACCGTAGCTCTTGGCGGAGTCCGTTGGGGTCGGGGTGGCCGGAGTTGGCGCCGGCGACGACTTTGGCGGCCAACGGGGTTCGGTCGAGGATGAACTTGGCGCTAGAGGGGTCGGTGAGGCTCGTGGAGTGGCTAGCTAGGTGCTGTGGGACTCGGTGAGTAAGATGGACACCATCTTGTGGCCGGGGTGTGGCCGGAAGCACGTCGGCGACGAGGTCCGCGACGGCGCGTGCGGGTGAGCTTGGTGCGCTCGCTGTGGTGCTCGAGAGAGAGAAAGAGAGGAAGGGGAAGTTAGCCCAGCTCACTGCGGTCTTGATGGAAAGGACGGCGGGGTCGGGGACGAGCTGCTGCGGCGGCGACGGCGAAGGGGATCTCCGGCGATGGCGGTTCGGGCGAGGTTGGTGCGGCGGCTTCGAGGCACGCGAGCGCTCGGGGCTCGGCTAGCTCGAAGGAGTAGAGGACGGCGGAGCTTCTGGACAGGGTGGCGCGGCGTGGAGACGACGAGGAGCACGGCTACGGCGGTGGTGCGGCGACGGTGGCGTCGGCCATGGCGTGGGAGCGCGAGGGAGAGGAACTGGGGGCGAATGGAGGTGTCCAGGAGGGTCGGGGCGCGACGTGGAGCTCGTCCAGGCCATCAGGGCGGCGAGAGGGGGAGGCCGGGCGGCGTGCAGCTGCGTGGCGAGCTGCGGTGCCGCCGCCGAGCACCTTGGCTGCCTGCCTGGCAAGCCAAGCAGCTCGCTGGAGCGGTGGCCGGGCTGGGCCGGCTAGGTGGGCTGGCTGGTGGGCCTGCGGTGGCGCCAGGTAAGTTTTCCCCCTTTTTTTCTGTTTCTGTTTTATTTAATATATATCTGCAACTTTGTTGAATTTAATAAAATACCTAGGCAACTTCAAAAATCACCAAACTATTCCTGGCCCATAGTTGGATTATTTCCAACATGAAACATTTTAGTTTGGAGATATTTGAGCATTTAAATATTTTATATTATTTTAAATGCCCAAATTCAAATATTTATGATTTAATTCAAAAACCCTAGGATGGCCTAGGAAAATGTGCACCACTTTTGGCAGAGGTTCTGAACCAAGACAAAAATGATGGGCATTTTAGAAGGGCATTTCAGGTTCATTGAAAAATTATTTTAGTAACCCTAGTTGGTTTCAGAGGGGACTGGGGGTTCTGTCATCCCCATTTCAAGTTTCTGATGAAAGAGTAAACATGATGCAACACTCTAATGCATGTCTAGCTAGGGTGTGACAGAGGCCTTCAGTCATCTTGCCCATGTGGTATGATTTGCATGTCTCAAGTGATTCAAAATCAAGTGAGTCCAAATGATCCATCCGTATGGAGTTTCTTCATGCATATATACCAATAGACATGGTTCGCATGTCTCAATCTTTTCAAAAACGAGTGAGTCCAAAGATCCATCAAACATGGAGCTTCTTCATGCATTTTATACTAATATGACTCAAGTGGCAATGCCACAAGTATGTGGTACTATCATTACTATCTTATATCTTTTGGCATGAACATGTGTAACTACGAAGGAGATTCAGTAAATCATTCATTTTAGGTGCAAGCCCATTGAAGGTATTATTCAAATAAACAGAGTAACCATTATTCTCCTTAAATGAATAACCATATTGCGATAAACATAATCCAATCATGTCTATGCTCAATGCAAACACCAAATAACAATTATTTAGGTTTAACACCAATCTCGATGGTAGAGGGAGCATGCGATGCTTGATCACATCAACCTTGGAAACACTTCCAACACATATCATCATCTCACCTTTTAGCTAGTCTCCATTTGTTCTGTAGATTTTTATTTCGAGTTACTAACACTTAGCAACCGAACCGGTATCTAATACCCTGGTGCTACTAGGAGTACAAGTAAAGTACACATTTAATATAACGTATATCCAATATACTTCTGTCAACCTTGCCAACCTTCTCATCTCCCAACTATCTAGGGTAGTTCTGCTTCAGTGACCGTTCCCCTCATTACAGAATCACTTAGTCTCGGGTTTGGGTTCAACCTTGGGTTTCTTCACTAGAGCAGCAACTGATTTGCCGTTTCATGAAGTATCCCTTCTTGCCCTTGCCCTTCTTGAAACTAATGGTTTTACTAACCATCAACAATTGATGCTCCTACTTGACTTCTACTTTCGCGGTGTCAAACATCGCGAATAGCTCAAGGATCATCATATCCCTGATATGTTATAGTTCATCACGAAGCTCTAGTAGCTTGGTGGCAGTGACTTTGGAGAAACATCACTATCTCATCTGGAAGATTAACTCCCACTCGATTCAAGTGATTGTAGTACTCAGACAATCTGAGCACATGCTCAACAATTGAGCTTTTCTCCCTTAGTTTGTAGGCTAAGAAACTCGTCGGAGGTCTCATCCCTCTTGACATGGGCACGAGCATGAAATCCCAATTTCAACTCTTGGAACATCTCATATGTTCCACGACGTTTCAAAATGTCTTTGGTGCCTCAATTCTAAACCGTTTAACATTATGCACTGAACTATCACGTAGTCATCAAAACGTGTATGTCAGATGTTCGCAACATCCACAGATGACGTTTGAGGTTCAGCACACCGAGCGGTGCATTAAGGACATAAGCTTTCTGTGTAGCAACGAGGACAATCCTCAGTTTACGGACCTAGTCCGCATAATTGCTACTATCAACGTTCAACTAAATTTTCTCTAGGAACATATCTAAAACAGTAGAACTAAAGCGCAAGTTATGACATAATTTGCAAAGACCTTTTGACTATGTTCACAATAATTAAGTTCATCTAATTATTTATCTAATGAACTCCCACTCAGATAGACATCCCTCTAGTCATCTAAGTGATACATGATCCGAGTCAACTAGGCCGTGTCCGATCATCACGTGAGATGGACAAGTCATCATCGGTGAACATCTTCATGTTGATCGCATCTGCTATACGACTCATGTTCGACCTTTCGGTCTCTTGTGTTCCGAGGCCATGTCTGTACATGCTAGGCTCATCAAGTCAACCTAAGTGTTTTGCATGTGTAAATCTGGCTTACACCCGTTGTATGTGAACGTTAGAATCTATCACACCCGATCATCACGTGGTGCTTCGAAACAATGAACCTCCGCAACGGTGCACAGTTAGGGGGAACACTTTCTTGAAATTTTATGAGGGATCATCTTATTTATGCTACCGTCGTTCTAAGCAAATAAGATGCAAAAACATGATAAACATCTCATGCAATCAAATAGTGACATGATATGGCCAATATCATTTTGCTCCTTTTGATCTCCATCTTCGGGGCGCCATGATCATCATCATCACCGGCATGACACCATGATCTCCATCATCATGATCTCCATCATCGTGTCTTCATGAAGTTGTCTCGCCAACTATTACTTCTACTACTATGGCTAACGGTTTGGCAATAAAGTAAAGTAATTACATGGCATTATTCAATGACACGCAGGTCATACAATAAATTAAGACAACTCCTATGGCTCCTGCCGGTTGTCATACTCATCAACATGCAAGTCATGATTCCTATTACAAGAACATGATCAATCTCATACATCACATATATATCATTCATCACATCCTTTTGGCCATATCACATCACACGGCATATGCTGCAAAAACAAGTTAGACGTCCTCTAATTGCTGTTGCAAGTTTTTACGTGGCTGCTATAGGTTTCTAGCAAGAACGTTTCTTACCTACGCCAAAACCACAACGTGATATGCCAATAGCTATTTATCCTTCATAAGGACCCTTTTCATCAAATCCGATCCGACTAAAGTGGGAGAGACAGACACCCGCTAGCCACCTTATGCAACTAGTGCATGTCAGTCGGTGGAACCTGTCTCATGTAAGCGTACGTCCAAGGTCAGTCCGGGCCACTTCATCCCACGATGCCGCTGAATCAAGATAAGACTAGTAGTGGCAAGTACATTGACAAACTCGACGCCCACAACAACTTGTGTTCTACTCGTGCATAGAAACTACGCATAGACCTAGCTCTGATACCACTGTTGGGGAACGTAGCAATAATTCAAAATTTTCTACGCATCACCAAGATCAATCTATGGAGAGACTAGCAACAAGAGAGAGGGGACTGCATCTTCATACCCTTGAAGATCGCGATGCGGAAGCGTTACAAGAACGCGGTTGGTGGAGTCGTACTCGCAGCGAGTCAGATCGCGGTCAATTTCAATCTAAGCGCCGAACGGATGGCATCTCCGCGTTCAACACACGTACAGCCCGGGGACGTCTCCTCCTTCTTGATCCAGCAAGGGGAGAGGAGAAGTTGAGGGAGAACTTCGACAGCACGACGGCGTGGTGGTGGTGGAGCTCGTGTTTCTCCAGCAGGGCTTCGCCAAGCACTACGGAGGAGGAGGAGGTATTGGAGGAGGGAGAGGGCTGCGCCAGGGAAGAGGTGCGGCTGCCCTCCCACCCATCCTGTCGTGGAATTGTCACGTCAGATGTCCTCGTGAAAGGACTTAGTTGTGGAGCCATCGCAACTAGGATGCTTGAAGGGGTTAATAGGGACAAGGGACACGAGAGGTTTTATACTAGTTCGGCCCCTTACGGTGAAGGCAAGTCCTACGTCTAGTTGGGTTGGTATTGATGTTTCGATGACCAGGGAGCGAGACACGCTATGCCTGGCTCTCGATGAGTTGTTTCTTACCCTAAGCCGCCGGTGGGTCGTCCCCTTATATACACGGGTTGATGCCCTGCGGCTTACAGTGTCCGGCTCGGTGACTAGTTAAATCTACCTTATGATACAAGTCATGCCATTATGCCGGTTTACTACGACGGGCCTTAAGTTGCCTGTGGGCTTTAGACCCTTTACTGAACCGCCATCTTCATGCTTGGTTTTGGGCTTCCTTCTGGTGAGTCCTCTTTGCGTAACCTGGACCCTCCTGGGCGGCTTACACAAATAGTTATATCCCCAACATTAGGCCCCAGATTGATTTGAACTGGTTCATGTCAATCTTAAAATACCTTAAGAAATAAGTCTCTAGTCTTCTGCCTGAGCAAAGGTTTTCTTTAACCCACCGTGACGTCATCTTTTGGATCCGCGTTAACCCGCCATGATGTCATCTTTAATTAAATTCATTCTTTATTCCACCATATCCTCCAACTGATCTTTGCCTTCACTGACTGTTCCAAAAACCGAGGCATCAGGGCCGCTGGAAAATAATTTTTATCTCATCGTTTCTCGTGCCATCTCAGTTATCCTTTCCTTATAAATAGGCACGACCTAGGTCTTCCCATTATCCTCCTTCAGTCGTCTTCTTCCTCTCGCTGCTTCTCTGCTGCTCGAGCTCCGCCGCCGGCGGCGTCACAGATCGCCTTGTCTTCACCAACTCAGGCCTACTGCATCAACCTGGTTTGACCAGAAAAACGCGACGATCCTCCGCAGCAATCCTGCATCTGTAAGTCTCCTCTTTCTTGCTCCTCAGATCCGCATTAGAACCTTCGAGTTCTTCGGCGTTCTTTGCTGTTCATTAGGAGCCCTTCATAGATTTCATCACCACCGCTGTTTCTTGATCTTGAAGATGGTATAAAACCGATGCGGTAGATATTCCGCACCCATTTCAAACGTGGATAGATCCCTTTTTGTTGCACAGAAGCCCCGTTTGAGCCCTTGAGCTTCATCTGTGCTAGTCCTAGGTCTAGAAAATTTTCTTTTCAGAACAACTGTTTGATCCAAAATAACAGCGGCAACTTGTGAAACTTATTTGTTTCACCCGAAAATAAAAACCTGCCTCTGTAAAATATGTTTAACCATGACTGTCCATGCAGCCGGTTTAAGTAAATAACATTGATCTGTCAACCTTACTTGCTTCTCTCAGATTTAAGGATATTCAATTGCTCTTGACATCCATAGCGGCTTAAATATCACTGCGTAATTGCCCATATATCATTAGGCCCCTTCTTAAGCCGCCATCTTGAATATATTTAAACTGTTTTACTCTGGGTTTAAAGTTGAACCGGAATTTCTTATTTTGACAGAGGCTTCTATTTACGTCATGGCGCCTAAGGCAACCAAAGCTCCTGTGACCTGTAACTGGGTCCCATCCACAGTCACAAGAAGTGAACTGTCGGAGTTTGTGAAGTCTGGTCATCTGCCTAAGAAAGAGGTCATGTCTTATCGTGCCCCTGACCCGTCTGAAGAGAAGCCTCAACCCAAAGAAGGGGAGGTGATAGTTTTTACGGATCACATGAATCAGGGATTTGCTCCCCCCGGTTCAAAATTCTTCAGGGATGTATTGAAGTTCTTTGACCTTAGACCTCAAGACATTGGACCCAATTCTGTGTCAAATATCTGCAATTTCCAAGTCTTCTGCGAGGTGTACCTGGGAGAGGAGCCCAATCTGCTTTTGTTCAGAGAGCTTTTCTACTTAAACCGGCAGAATGAACGCGCCAACGGGCCCAGTCTCGAACTTGGCAGCATCTCAATTCAGCGGCGGAGAGACTGCCTTTTCCCTTATGCTGAACTGCCGAGTCATCCGAAACATTGGAATCAGACGTGGTTCTATTGTCAGGACACCTCTCCGGCTAACGAGAGCCCTCTGCCCGGCTTCCGCGCTCTGCGCCTTGAGTCCAACCACCCGCTGGCGGATAAACTGACTACTATTGAGCGTCTGCCTCTCGCCCCCACCATTAAGAAAATCAAAGCTCTTTTGGGAAATGGCTTAAATGGCATCGACCTGGTCCGAGTCTGGGTCACTTGGCGAGTACTTCTGTTAAGCCGCCGTCCCGGCTTAATGTGCACTTACTCAGGCGAAAAGGATGATCCACTGCATCATAGCCCTGACGACTTACAAGATGATTTGGTGGAGGCTACGACCCAATCGTTGCTGAAAGAGGGCACATTGACTAGTAATGCCTTCGGCTTACTTCCCTTCTGCAAGAAGAACCCGGCCTCCGTGGTGAGTCATCAACCTTAATGAATACTCTTTGCTATGTTACACCTTGTTTTTACTTATAATCTCTTATCTTTTTGCACAGGCCGATGACAACTTCTGGAAGGTCAAGTATGATCATGAGGCTGCCAAACAAGCCCGGACAGCCAAGAAAATCGAAAGGAAAGCCGCCAAAACGGGAACTTCAAAGAAGAAGAAGCCAAGTGCTTCCGATTTACTCAAATTGGATGATACATCTGAGGATGACGAAGAGGTAATCCTTAATTCTTTTAACTTCTTTGTCATTGTTTTATTGACATTCTTTCTTTTCAGGAGGATATGGGGAACAGCCAAGCGGTTGACGAAGAGGTAACTGTAATCTCCTCCGACTCAGAGCCTTTGCCAAAGCAAAAAATCCGAAGGGTGACCCGGAAAGTAAGATTTTCACATCCTCTAGCTTATCAAGATCCTCAATTTCTTTTGAAGCAACAACAGCTTGAAAACCGGAGGCAGACCCAGACCAGCAAGGATGCAGAACTCTCCTCCGGCTTACCTGATGTATAGGGGCAAGGGGAGAGGGGGAGGCGCCCTAGGGTTTCCCCTAGGGGCGGCGGCCAAGCAGATTGGATCTCCCTAGGGAAAATCCTAGGGAGACTTGGCCCCCAAGCCAAGCAGGTGGAGGATTACCTCCCAAGCCAGGTGGAGGCGCCCCACCTCCCCAAATAACGTGGAAAAGGGCGTGGGGGGCGCACCACCCCTTAGTGGGCTGGTTTGCCCCTTCCCCTTTGGCCCATGAGGCCCTCCAACACTTGTCGGGGCTCCCGAAACACCTTTCGGTCATGCTGGCCATAGCCTGGTACCCCCGGAACACTTCCGGACTCCAATACCCTTCGTCCAATATATCGATCTTCATCGCCGGACCATTCCGGAACTCCTCGTGACGTCCGGGATCACATCCGGGACTCCGAACTACCTTCGGTAACCACATACTATTTCCCGTAACAACTCTAGCGTCACCGAACCTTAAGTGTGTAGACCCTATGGGTTCGGGAATCATGCAGACATGACCGAGACATCTCTCCGGCCAATAACCAACAGCGGGATCTGGATACCCATGTTGGCTCCCACATGTTCCACGATGATCTCATCAGATGAACCACGATGTCGGGGATTCAAGCAATCCCGTATGCAATTCCCTTTGTCAATCGATACGTTACTTACCCGAGATTCGATCGTCGGTATCCCAATACCTCGTTCAATCTCGTTATCGGCAAGTCACTTTACTCGTTCCATAATGCATGATCCCGTTACTAACTACTTAGTCACATTGAGCTCATTATGATGATGCATTACCGAGTGGGCCCGGAGATACCTCTCCGTCATACGGAGTGACAAATCCCAGTCTCGATTCGTGCCAACCCAACAGACACTTTCGGAGATACCTGTAGTGCACCTTTATAGCCACCCAGTTATGTTGTGACGTTTGGTACACCCAAAGAATTCTTACGGTATCCGGGAGTTGCACAATCTCATGGTCTAAGGAAATGATACTTGACATTAGAAAAGCTTTAGCAAACGAACTACATGATCTTGTGCTATGCTTAGGATTGGGTCTTGTCCATCACATCATTCTCCTAATGATGTGATCCCGTTATCAATGACATCCAATGTCCATGGTCAGGAAACCATAACCATCTATTGATCAACGAGCTAGTCAACTAGAGGCTCATTAGGGACATGTTGTGGTCTATGTATTCAAACATGTATTACGGTTTCCAGTTAATACAATTATAGCATGAACAATAGACAATTACCATGAACAAGGAAATATAATAATAACCATTTTATTATTGCCTCTAGGGCATATTTCCAACATATAAGTGATATGATATGGCCATCATCATCTTGTGCTTGTGATCTCCATCTCCGAAGCACCGTCGTGATCACCATCGTCACGGGCGCGACACCTTGATCTCCATCGTAGCATCGTTGTCGTTACGCCATCTATTGCTTCTATGACTATCGCTACCACTTAGTGATAAAGTAAAAGCAATTACAGGGCGCTTGCATTTCATACAATAAAGCGACAACCATATGGCTCCTGCCAGTTGCCGATAACTCGGTTACAAAACATGATCATCTCATACAATAAAATATAGCATCACGTCTTGACCATATCACATCACAACATGCCCTGCAAAAACAAGTTAGATGTCCTCTACTTTGTTGTTGCAAATTTTACGTGGCTGCTATGGGCTGAGCAAGAACCGTTCTTACCTACCATCAAAACCACAACGGTAGTTCGTCAAGTTAGTGTTGTTTTAACCTTCTCAAGGACCGGGCATAGCCACACTCGGTTCAACTAAAGTTGGAGAAACTGACACCCGCCGGCCACCTATGTGCAAAGCATATCGGTAGAACCAGTCTCGCGTAAGCGTACACGTAATGTCGGTCTGGGCCGCTTCATCCAACAATACCGCCGAACCAAAGTATGACATGCTGGTAAGCAGTATGAATTGTATTGCCCACAACTCACTTGTGTTCTACTCATGCATATAAGATCTACGCATAAAACCTGGCTTGGATGCCACTGTTGGGGAACGTAGTAATTTCAAAAAATTTCCTACACACACGCAAGATCATGGTGATGCATAGCAACGAGAGGGGAGAGTGTTGTCCACGTACCCTCGTAGACCGAAAGCGGAAGCGTTAGAACAACGCGGTTGATGTAGTCGTACGTCTTCACGGCCCGACCGATCAAGCACCGAAACTATGGCACCTCCGAGTTCTAGCACACGTTCAGCTCGATGATGTCCCTCGAACTCTGATCCAGCCGAGTGTCGAGGGAGAGTTCCGTCAGCACGACGGCGTGGTGACGATCTTGATGTTCTACCGTCGCATGGCTTCACCTAAGCACCGCTACAATATTATCGAGGAGGACTATGGTGGAGGGGGGCACCGCACACGGCTAAGAGATCAAGAGATCAATTGTTCTGTCTATGGGGTGCCTCCCTGCCCCCGTATATAAAGGAGCAAGGGGGGAGGGGCGGCCGGCCTAGGAGGGGACGCGCCATGGGGAGTCCTACTCCCACCGAGAGTAGGACTCCCTCCTTCCTTATTGGACTAGGAGAAGGGGGAAGGAAAGGGAGAGGAGGAGAAGGAAAGAGGGGGCCTGGCCCCCTTGCCCTAAACCAATTCGGTTTGGGCCTTGGGGGGGCGCCCCACACTCCCCTTGCTGCCCTCTATTTCCACTAAGGCCCATGTAGGCCCATTAAGCCCCCGGGGGTTCCAGTAACCCCCCCGGTACTCCGGTAAAATCCCGATTTCACCCGGAACACTTCCGACATCCAAATATAGGCTTCCAATATATCAATCTTCATGTATCGACCATTTCGAGACTCCTCGTCGTGTCCGTAATCACATCTGGGACTCCGAACAACCTTCGGTACATCAAAACTCATAAACTCATAATATAACTGTCATCAAAACCTTAAGCGTGCGGACCCTACGAGTTCGAGAACTATGTAGACATGACTGAGACACGTTTCTGGTCAATAACCAATAGCGGAACATGGCTGCTCATATTGGCTCCTACGTATTCTACGGAGATCTTTATCGGTCAAACCGCATAACAACATACGTTGTTCCCTTTGTCATCGGTATGTTACTTGCCCGAGATTCGATCGTCGGTATCCCAATACCCAGTTCAATCTCGTTACCGGCAAGTCTCTTTACGCGTTACGTAATGCATCATTCCTTAACTAACTCATTAGCTACATTGCTTGCAAGTCTTATAGTGATGTGCATTACCGAGAGGGCCAGAGATACCTCTCTGACAATCGGAGTGACAAAACCTAATCTCGAAATACGCCAACTCAACATGTACCTTTGGAGACACCTGTAGAGCTCCTTTATAATCATCCAGTTACGTTGTGATGTTTGGTAGCACACAAAGTGTTCCTCCGGTAAACGGGAGTTGCATAATCTCATAGTTGTAGGAACATGTATATGTCATGAAGAAAGCAATAGCAACATACTAAACGATCAAGTGCTAAGCTAACGGAATGGGTCATGTCAATCACATCATTCTCCCAATGATGTGATCCCGTTAATCAAATGACCACTCATGCCTATGGTTAGGAAACATGACCATCTTTGATTAATGAGCTAGTCAAGTAGAGGCATACTAGTGACATTAAGTTTGCCTATGTATTCACACATGTATCATGTTTCCGGTTAATATAATTCTAGCATGAATAATAAACATTTATCATGATATAAGGAAATAAATAATAACTTTATTATTGCCTCTAGGGCATATTTCCTTCAGCTCTTTTAGGGCAGGATGCATTTACGAGCTTCCAAGCTATACCCCATTATGGGTACATGAAGCTCAAGATGCCCGGGCCCAATGGAATCATCACTCTAGCTAGTGATCTGGACGTAGCACTCCGCGCCGAAAATAAAACCGCCACACTGGCCCTTGAGGCATTATCCGAAGCCCTCGCGGCCGAAGAACTAACTGTGTTGCGCTCCACAGTGAACAGGGACGACGTGATACTCGACAAACGACCCAAGTCCACCTCTTTCAAACCAGCGAACGAAATAGTCAAATTCCAGGTCCACCCAACGGACCCTACAAAAACAACATCCATTGGTGCACAGCTGAACCCCACAATAGACGTCGCACTGCGAGAGTTCTTGCGTGAGAATTGGGACATCTTCGCCTGGCATCCTTCAGACAAGCCAGGTATCCCACGCAGGCTGGCCGAACATAGCCTAAACATACTGAAGGGATACAAGCCGGTCAAGCAGACTCTTTGGCGCTTTTTAGAACCTAAGCGACAAGCCATGGGAGAAGAGCTAGCCAAGTTACCTGAGGCCGGATTCATCAGAGAAATAAAACATCCGGACTGGCTAGCAAACCTAGTGATGGTACCAAAGAAGGACAAATCTTGGCACCTATGTGTCGATTTCAAGGACCTCAATAAGGCTTGCCCCAAGGATCCCTTCCCCCTCCCACGCATTGATCAAATCATCTACGCTACCGCAGGACACGACTCATTGTGCTTCCTCGACGCATACTCCCGATACCATAAAATCAAGATGGCGGAGTCCGATCAAGCTGCAACGGCATTCATCACACCGTACGGCCCATTCTGTTTTAACACCATGCCTTTCGGGCTCAAAAATACTGGTGCAACCTATCAACGCATGATTCAGACATGCGTGGAAAAACAAATCGGCAAAATAGTGTAGGCATACGTAGATGACGTGGTCATCAAAACCAGACATGTCGAATATCTAATAGACGACTTGAGGCTTATGTTCGACAATCTCCGAACATATGACATCAAGCTCAACCCGAAAAAATATGTTTTCGGCATGCCAGCTGGAAAGCTGCTGGGCTTCATTGTTTCCAATAGAGGAACTCAAGCAAATCCGGCTAAAATCCGAGCTCTGCACAGTTGGCTACCCCAACAGACCTCAAGCAAATCCAGAAATTAACTGGATGCGTGGCTGCCCTAAGCCGCTTTATCTCCCGATTGGGAGAAAAGACACTACCTCTTTATCGCCTTCTTCGACGAACTGAACACTTCGAGTGGAAGGATGCGGCCATGACAGGATTGGAAGAAATAAAGGCCCTCTTGGCCAGCAACCCAATCCTAGCCGCACCAAATATCGGCGAACCCATGCTGTTATATATAGCTGCAACACACCAGGTTGTAAGCGTAGTGCTCGTCGTCGAACGAGAGACGGACGAACATAAGTTCCCGCTTCAAAAGCCGGTATACTACGTATCCACTGTCCTCACTCCATGCAAGTCACGGTACCCACATTATCAGAAGATAGCATACGCGGTCTTCATGGCATCCCGGAAACTACAACACTACTTTCAAGAGTGTTCAATCACGGTGGCCTCTGAAGTACCACCCAACGATACAATAAATAACCGCGATGCCACGGGCCGGATTTCTAAATGGGCTATCGAGCTCCTCCCGTTCAACATAATTTTCAAACCACGACGAGCCATTAAATCGCAAGTACTGGCCGACTTCGTCACCGAATGGACAAAAGACGAACTCCCTAAAGAGTACGGCACGTACTCCAATTGGATCTGGGGGCAGATGTTGTCCTGACATCCCCCACCAGAGATACAGTCCAATACGCACTCCAAATATTATACACAGACTCCAACAATGCAGCCGAATACGAGGCTCTGTTGCATGGTCTTCGGATGGCAGTCTCCATGGGCATTCAACGCCTGGAAGTGTGTGGGGATTCGAACCTTGCAATATGTCAAATAAATGGAGACTTTGACACCAAGGACCCAAAAATGGCGGCTTACCGTAATGTCGTCCTCAAAATGTCAGCTCGGTTCGAGGGGCTCGAATTCCACCACGTGGTCCGAGAAAACAATCAAGCGGCGGATATCCTCGCCCGCATCGACGCTAAGTGCGACCCCGTCCCACCTAATATCTTCTTGGAAAGGTTGTTCAAGCCATCTGTGGTGTGGGAAGGGGAGACCGGAAATACCAGTCTGGATCCGAACACAACCCCAGATTCTGAACAATCTGACGTAATCGGAGGCTCCGCCACCCAAATAACACCTTCGGCCCATGTGATTATGGCTGTCATTGCCCCGTGGACAGAACCCTTCTTAGCCTACCTAAATAGGCAAGAACTCCCTGAGGACCAAAATGAGGCGTGTTGCATTGTGCGGCGCTCTAAAACCTGCAAGGTTCACGAGGGAGAGCTTTATAAGAAAAGCGCGACCAGAGTGCTCCAAAGGTGCATCTCCGAAGAGGAAGGACGGCAGCTACTGGCTGAAATTCATGCTGGACTCGGCGGCCATCACGCCGCAGCTCGGGCCATTGTAAGCAAGGCCTTCCGTACAGGTTTCTACTGGCCGACAGCCCGAGCAGACGCACAGGACCTCGTCCAACACTGCGTCGGTTGCCAGCTTTTTGCAAATCAAAGCCATATGCCACCTACCGCTCTCCAAACAATCCCCATAACTTGGCCCTTTGCGGTCTGGGGGCTCGATATGGTTGGACCCCTTAAAGGAGGAAGCCATAAGAAAAAATACTTGTTGGTCATGGTAGATAAATTCACCAAATGGATAGAGGCCAAACAAGTTAAAACGACCGAATCCGGACCAGTGATAGACTTCATATCCGGGGTCGTACACCGTTATGGTGTCCCACACAGCATCATCACTGATAACGGCTCCAACTTCACAGCCGAAGAGGTGAAAACTTGGTGCGGCAACATGGGCATTAAGCTCGATTATGCCTCCGTCTATCATCCCCAAACAAACGGTCAAGTCGAACGAGCAAATGGTCTTATTATGAGTGGCATCAAACCTAGACTAGTGCGATCCTTGAAGGAATCAGATACACACTGGGTTGAGGAGCTCGACTCCGTACTATGGGGGCTGCGGACCACGCCGAATCGCACTACCAGATACACACCGTTTTTTATGGTGTATGGCGCAGAGGCGTTATTGCCCTGCGACATCATTCATGACTCACCTCGAGTGCGCATGTACAAAGAGAGAGAAGCCGAGCTGGATCGGCAGGACAGTTTAGATGCCCTGGAGGAGGAGCGCGACATCGCGAAGGCCCGTTCTGCATTCTATCAGCAACAGGCTCGAAGGTATCAAAGCAGAGAAGTACGGGCCAAAACTTATAATGTTGGCGAACTCGTTCTACGCCTACCGGAGAATAAAAAGGACAAGCTCAAGCCCATGTGGGAGGGTCCCTTCATCATTGATAAAGTTCTCACCGGAGGAGCGTACCGTCTGCGTGATGCATCAGATAATCGACTCGAGCCGAACCCATGGAACGCGGCCAGACTCCAAAGATTCTACGCCTAGTGCCGAACTCTGTGTTCGTCTCCTTACCTCCAGCTTTCTTTTTTAAGTTATATCCTCTTTCTCTTTTTCTTTCTTTCTTCCCTTTTTATGGCCTTAAAAGCTTAAAGCGTGTCTTGACTACACAATCTTGACGCGCCATGCACGCTCATTATACCTGGGGGCTTCTTATACATAAGCTTAATATAATTATCTCCCGGGCTTTATGCCCACTACATATGTGTCGCTTCTCCATATGTACCTTTTTTCGCCATTATATGCATCGATATGACTTAAGTTTTGGCCAAGCTGGGTCGCCTGGCTCCTGTGTTTATGCCCTACGTTCCCGTTAGTTCGGCTAGGGCATAAGGGGAGCAACTCTACGATTGTTACTGCCTGGTCAGCCGGATGTGTACCTCAGACTGGGTAAAGCCGAAAGCTTGCATTCTTAAGGGAATATTCAGTTGGTGAACAAAAGATATTTCTTACTTATTGCAATACATGCCCGTAGATGCTTATATCTTGCGTCTCTTTTCGCAGTTCGGACATGCACATTAATGCATGCGTACCCAGGGAAAGGAACCCTTAACGGAACTATTCTCCCTAGAAGATGTTTCTTACTATCCATGTAATATAACATAGCTAGTTGGATACTTGTCTATTCAAGCACTTATGACCCCTACGCCTGGTCTCCACGCGTACCCCAGTTTTTACATAACTGAGCTGGTATTCGGATACACTCCGGACTGTCGGGTCCAGAGGTTGAAGCGAAAAGGTCCGCCATGACAAATGATTTACAATCCGCCTAGGGACAAAATATGTCATTTGAAGTACACACTCACTTAGACTGACTAAATTCTTCTTCTATACCATCCAACAGGCTATCTAGCCTACAATCCCATTGGGAATACTTTGCGGCTAAACCTACCTGGTCATATACCAGACTAAAGGGGATCTCTTTCCCATCTGACCCTGCAGGTCCGACCTCGGCCATGTGGTTCGGGTCATCCTTGGTGTATCGCGTCTTCACCATGGCCCAGGCTTCCCTTGCACCTTGCCTGCAGGCAGATATCTTCCATAATCGGAAGCGCCGCCGCGCTCCCTTGAGCATCTCTACAAGCTCCCCCATGCCTCCTGGCAGGGAGGCGGAGGGCCACAAGGCCTGGGCAATACCCTGCATCACCTGTGGAACTTGTTCGTGCAGTTGTGAGAGCTCTTGCAGCAGATCACCTGCGGATCCGGGCATCTCCTCTTCAGGGTGACGTGTCAGCATACCTACAGATATAACTCTGTTAGCCCGCTTCTTCGCCAAACTATATAAAGGTTCATTCGAGCATTTACTAAAAATGCAGTGTCGAAGCCTCTTATTCTCCTTCACGGAATCAGCAAGCTGGGCCCGAACATCTTTCAGTTCAACACCCAGCCGGGTATGGGCATCCCGGAGATCATTTCTCTCTCGAATAACCCATGTCAGCACGCGCTCGCCAGCCTCTAGCTATCGTTGAGCATGTTGCTCATCCCCTGATACGATCTCCGGATTACCTCCGGGATTGTCTACAGAATCTATTGTTAGATTTAAATAAATGTCGAATACTAACTGGTACATGTCATTATATTCTTTTCAATCAAGACAAGCATTACCAGATGAGGCCTTCTTGGACTCCCCCATTCCGGCAACTACGGCCCGTAGCTGGGCCTTGCACTCCTCCAGCTCTTGAGACAACGGGGCATTCTTCTCCGTAAGAGCCTATGCATAAAATGATCCTTAAATCAGTTGTGCCAACTGTTTCAAGTCTCAGGGGCTACTGATATACATAATTATCAGATTTTCTTACCCGTATGTCCTTTACATACTGGTCCGTGGCTCTGACAAGGCCATCTTGAGCAGCTCAGATGTACGCATCTCTTGAGTTGAAGGCATTGAACGCCTCTTCAGAGAAATTAGGGTCGCGGAGTACGGCCCGGCGACGCCTGTGATTCATGGCGCTCTCCACTTCGGAATTCGTAGCAAACAGTCTATCCGCATCCTCTGTAGGAGGACCATCCAGCATTGTCCCCGCATTAGCATCTGCCCTTAAGTCCGGCTCTGGAGTCCGGCTGGTGGAGGCGTGGCCGGCGGGCTCTCCAGACACAGTCCGGCGAGCGTTTTTTCTGCCAGGAACCACAGACATTATTATATTTTAAAGACGATAATCACGGAGCAAGTTTTTAATCATACCTCTGTGACGGCGTCTCAGTCCTGACCGCCTTCCTTTTGAGCCTACCCGGTTTCGGTGCCCCTTGTTGACAAGTCACCGCGGGTTCGGCACGGCGCCCCGATGGCCTTCCCTGTAAGACGCCATACGTGTGCGGTGGGTAAGATGCAAAGAAGGGATCCTTCTCGGAAGTTGGGACTTTGGTTTTACTTACATGCGATGCAGGGAGTAGGCCAGGGTAATCGGCTATGATGGCCACCAAGGCACCATCACAGCTTAGCTGATAGAACGTCCTGTCAACGAGCTCCACAAATACGTCTGGATCCACTTCGAGTCCGGGGGCGAGGGCCCGGTCAGGGTCCTCTAGCTGTGGAGACGGGCTGTGGACCTCCCTCACAGCTTTTCGCAGTTCCTGCTATGAATTAGCAAGGATATTTATGATGAAAAGTGCGGGAATAACTGGAGTAAAAGGATAGTTGCTCACCCAGCTTGGGGGGTTATACATGGAGAATCCATCCCGTGGCTTAATATGGATGAACTCCTCTTCTTCCCCTTTGTACAAATCGGACAGAATTTTTGCCAGAGCACTGGCGGAGTCCGGACCTTTACGGCCGCAGTGGGTGGCATCGTCTTTCCCATTGAAGTGCCACATGGGTTTCCCCCGATACTGAAGTGGCTGCACCCCCCGCATTATACAAATTGACATAACCTCGATTATTGTCAGTCCTGATTTGGCCAGCGTTTTTATCCTGCCCATTAGGCAAAGGACCTCTCTGTTGTCTTTCTCCTGGGGGCTCCGAGGGCGCCAGCTGTGGCGTTTCTTTAACGGGGCATTAGTAAACTCGGGAAGGCCCATCCGAATAGGGTTCGGAAGGGGGACGTCCTCCATATAAAACCACTCCGAAGGCTGGTCTTCGGATGTCTTCTTCGAAGTACCGAACAGGTATCCGGTCCCGGCGATGCGCCATATTTCGGCTCCGCCCACTTGATATATCGACCCCTCCTGAGTGAGGGGTACGAGGCAGAATAGCCTCTTCCATAGATCGAAATGAGCTTCGCAGCCTAGAAATAGCTCGCAGAAGGCGACATAGCCGGCGATGTGTAGTATGGAGGCAGGAGTGAAGTTATGCAGCTGAAGGCCGTAGAACTCCAGGAGCCCGCGGAGGAACGGATGGATTGGAAATCCGAGTCCCCTCAGCAAGTAAGGGACAAGGCATACCCGCTCCCCCTTGATGGGTTGGGAAAACTCTCCGCTTGCTCCCCACCATTGTAAGTGGCTAGCCCGGCTCGGACAGGGACCATGTACGCAGGCGGGAGAAACCCCTGGGTCTGCAACTCTACCAATCGGCTGCGGGGGACGGAACACTTCTCCCAATCGCATGGCTTAGTGCTACGGGAGCGAGAGGAGGAGCTGCGATGGCCGGCCATGATGGGATGGTTTTTTCCGGGCGCGCTCTGATGGATACTCGCTGGGGGAGGATGGTGTGATTTGGATCTGAGGATCCCCGTCTCTTTAAATAGACGATTTACTTACATGGTCAAGGTGGCAAATGTATGCCCCGACTTCTCGCATTCGCTCGACACATGGAGGTAGCCATTATTAAAGCACAGAAGCCGAGGAGTGCAACATTAATGGGAAGCCGGACACTACTCGTTACAACAGGTACTCTCTATCTGGAGAAGAACCCGACTTGCAATGCCGAAGACAATCTGCGCGGCGGACTCATCGTCATTGAAGCCTGGTTGAGGGGCTACTGAAGGAGTCCTGGATTAGGGGGTCCTCGGACAGCCGGACTATATACTTTGACCGGACTGTTGGACTATGAAGATACAAGATTGAAGACTTCGTCTCATGTCCGGGTGGGACTCGCCTTTGCGTGGAAGGCAAGCTTGGCAATTCGGATATGTAGATCTCTTTCTCTGTAACCGACTCTGTGTAATCCTAGCCCCCTCCGGTGTCTATATAAATCGAAGGGTTTAGTCCGTAGGATGACAACAATCATAATTATAGGCTAGCTTCTAGGGGTTAGCCTCTACGATCTCGTGGTAGATCAACTCTTGTAATACTCATATCATCAAGATCAATCAAGCAGGAAGTAGGGTATTACCTCCATCGAGAGGGCCCGAACCTGGGTAAACATTGTGTTCCCCGCCTCCTGTTACCATTAGCGTTAGACGCACTGTTCGGGACCCCCTGCCCGAGATCCGCCGGTTTTGACACCGACAGCGACCTCCTACCTGCAGCTGCAGGTGCCCTTCCAAGAACTTTCTCCGACGGTCGTTTCAATCCTATAGATAGAAAAGGGGCGAAGGAGATGACTGTGCAATTGCTCCGGCTTCGTCAATGGCCCGGATCCGACATGGATCAAAGGACCAAGCCGCGGGGTGCATCTACCCGGCGAGGGACGACGCGGTGGGGCGCAAGACGACGCCGGGAGGGAGAACCGGGGCGCGGGGCCGCGTCGGCGCCGGTCTGGGGCGGGGGAGCGCGTCCGCTCGTGCAGGATGCTTCGCTGCCGGTTGGGGTGTGTGGTATGTCGGAGGAGAAGAAGGTTAGGGAAGGAGAAGCTCCGATGCAGGATTCGGCTTGGTGAAGGCGGGCCAGCGCGAGGGCCAGGTCGATTGAGGCGGAGGAAGGCGTGCAGGGGAGGAGGGAGAAGGTGAGTTCGTGGGTCGTGGCCTCGTGGGGCACAGCCACACGGGCAGAGAAAGCGGACCGTCCAACACCTGGAGGCCGCGATCGATTTGGATCGGACGGCGTGAAAAGGCGTGTGCTCGGTAGCTCTGAAAAGGACAGCTGCACTTTTTAGAATTCAGGTATTATTAGCTTAACCGCGCAATTTTCCGCTTCGTTTTGCCGACCTACACCGTGTGGTAGTCGGCCCCCCGGTTCTACTCGGACCGAACCGACCGTAACTCCCACGGAACGCCGTAGATAAAAGCGAGCCCCTTCTCCCTCTTCCCGGCCAACAAATCCACCGCTCCACTTGGCGGATTGAGCTATCGATCGAGTTGGTTCTAAAGTTCAGATCGATCTTTAGATCTTTTCTCATGGAGGCAGCGATGGCTGGATCATCGTCGATGCAGTGGCAGGCGGGGGAGGCGTGGCAGGCGTACCTGCGGCAGCAGCGGTCGCGCATCGGGTGGGCGCAGTACCTCCGGTGCCGGCCCATGGCCCTCTTCGGCAAGGCTGGAGCGGACGACGGCAACCGGGTCGTGATGCCGGCGTCGGCGCTGGACCGGATCAACTCCGCGTTGGTGGAGTACCCGCTCATGTTCCGGGTCCAGAACGCCGCCACCCTCGTCGAGGCCACCAACTGCGGCATGCTCGAGTTCGGCGCCGAGGAGGGGTTCGTGTACGTGCCCGCCCTCACCATGGCGCGGCTCGGGCTGGAGGAGGACGACCTCGTGCTCATGACCAGCACGTCGCTGCCCAAGGCCACCTCCGTCAAGCTGCGGCCGCACACCATGGATTTTCTGGCAGCCAAGGACCTCAAGCAGCTGCTCGAGTTCAACGTCAGACAGAATACGCCGTGCCTGACGGTCGGCGACACGATCACCGTCGCCGAGGGGGACAGGCGGTACCTGCTCGACGTCGTCGAGGCCAAGCCCGCCGACGCCGTGTCCACCCTCGACACCGACTGTGAGGTCGACTTCGCGACGCCACTCGACTACGTGCAGCGTCCTGCTCCGGTGCCAGTGAAAGTCGCCGCCGCCCCATGCCAGGACTGCGCCCACGGCAGCGAGCGGCGGTTCGTCGGCGTCGGGATGAGGATTGACGGCAAGCCCGTGGAGACGCCGCCCCCTGCACCGGCGCCGGCGGCGGGTTCTTCGGGCAAGGGGAGGAGTGCTGGCGAGCATGTGCTTCGGTTCTTCGGCCGCCGCGGCTCGGTGGCGGTGCCACCCCCCGGCGCCAAGTCGGCGAAGAAGATGAACGGCGAGGAGGACAAGGAGGCCAAATGGTTCACCGGCCAGAAGTATACCCTCTAGAAGACCCAAGCAACGATTGAAATAATGCCTGCAGTTGATGTTTTGTTGTTAGTGACACACAAGTTTAAGTTCGCCAGGGAAAATATGGTGCTTTTTTATTTTTGACACAATGTATTGTGGCTCTCTACCTAGATGTTGGTGAAAAATTGGCCAAATTTTCAGTGTGTCCTGATTAAGGGATCTATGTATTGTCTATATATTTATTGTTATGTACTCCCTCCGTCCGGAAATACTTGTCATCAAAATGGACAAAAAAGGATGTATCTAGAACTAAAACACGTCTAGATACACCCTTTTTTATCCATTTTGCTGACAAGTATTTTCAAACGGAGGGAGTATTGTCTATGTATTGTCTATATATTGTTTCACCCATATATATATATGAGTCAAAATTTTCTATATTTCATCAAATTTACAGAGAAATTTATCAACATCCGAAAATGGGGTATGGCTAGGACTCGATCATGATTAAGTCCCGGTCAACTAATGCCATCCCTTTCCTTTTCTAAAAAAACTGACGCCATCCCTATGTGTTCTAGCCTGTTTTTATCCTTCTTCGACAATCTTGACGTCTTGTCTTTGTCTTGTCTCCCGGTCTGAGTTATGTTGTTGTGTGCTCGGTTGTAGTTCAGCGGGATTTGGGTTGGACTTTGTGCTTGCAATTACTTGCTCGTCAGCTAGTACATGAACTTGCTTCCCTGTGTATGTCGGAGTGTACACCATTTTTATTAACACACACACACAGAGGCATATAATGCGTACACCATTTAATTACATGAACATGTTGTAAAGAAGTCTATATTTTTTTCTAAAATTACATGAATATTTTTAGGAATGCGTGAATATTTATAAATTACATGAACACTTTTTGAAAATATATGAATATATTTTAAATACATAAACACTTTCTAAAATGCGTGATATTTATTAAAAATGGCATGAACACTTCTAAAAGTTGTTCATCGTGTATTGAAAAAATGTTCACCACATATTGGAAAAATGTTCACTATGTATTTTTGCAAAAAGAAAAACTTAAACGTTTTTTAATATTTATATACACACAACAAAATATATTTCGACTAACTAAAAAGGAAAAACATGATTATAAAGGGAAAAGGAAGAAATTAATCCGATAAACGAGAAAAAGATAAAAATAAGAAAAGCAAAATAAAAATGGGAAATAATGGATAAAAGGAAAAGGAAAAAAGAAAACTGAAGCTAAAAAATAAGGGCGCTTCTACGCATCGGCCGGTGGATCTTTTTAAAAGATCCGTTGCCTCACAAGCCGCCCGACCGAGCAGATTAAGCGGCCGAGCGCTAGCCTCTACAATTGCAACACAGGCCGTGTTGCGGAAATTTTCTGCAACACATCCCATTTTGCAGAAATTTTTGCAACATAGGTCAAGTTGCAAATTATTTTTTGCAACGGAGGTTTTGTTGCAGTGTCTTTGCAACAAAGGTCCCGTTGCATAATTTTTTCATGACGAAGGTCCTTTCGCAGAAATTTTATAGAACTCAGAAATAATTCAGAAATTTTTGTAACAAAGGTCATGTTGCAAAATTATTCTGCAACAGAGGTCTTATTATTTCATAGATATTTTCATAACAGAAGGTTGAGAGAACGAGGGTGAAACACGAGAGGAAGGGGGGCGAATCGTCCCAGATATTTCTAAAACGGTGGGGTGCGATGTATGTGGGGCACACATGGACGTGTGTGAACCAATGGAGGCGGTTGCCGTGAGCGATGAAAATCCGCTTGGTGATTTGGAATGTTTCCCAAAAAAAGAACTAGAAAAAAATAGGAAACAAATTCATAGTTGCAGTCGTGTTGTACCCCTTATAGTTGCACACTGATAACCCACAAGTATAGGGGATCGCAACAGTTTTCGAGGGTAGAGTATACAACCCAAATTTATAGATTCGACAATGGGAGCCAAAGAATATTTGAAGGTATTAGCAGCTGAGTTGTCAATTCAACCACACCTGGAGATTAATTATCTATAGCAAAGTGATTAGTAGCACGATAGTATGATAGTTTTGATGATAGCATCAATGGTAACGGTAACAGTAACAGTGATAGCAGTGATATTGTAGCAGTAACGATAGCAGTAGCAACAGTAGTAACTTAGCAGGAACAATATATGATAAATTCGTAGGCATTGGATCGGTGACTCGTTGGATGATATTCATCATGAGACATTTATAACCTAGGGCGATACGGCACTACCTCCACTTCATAAATATAATGTAGGCATGTATTCTGGTAATAGTCATACGTGCTTATGGAAAGAACTTGCATGACATCTTTTGTCCTACCATCCCGTGGCAGTGGGGTCCTATTGAAAACTAAGGGATATTAAGGCCTCCTTTTAATAGAGAACTGGAACAAAGCATTAGCACACGATGAATACATGAACTCCTCAAACTACGGTCATCACCGAGAGTGGTCCTGACTATTGTCACTCCGGGGTTGCCGGATCATAACATGCAGTAGGTGACTATAACTTGCAAGATAGGATCTCGAACATGGATATAATGGTGATAACATAAATGGTCAGATCTGAAATCATGGCACCCGGGCCCAAAGGGACAAGCATTAAGCATGCAAAGTCATAGCAACATCAATCTCAGAACATAGTGGATACTAGGGATCAAGCCCTAACAAAACTAACTCAATTACATGATGAATCTCATCCAACTCCTCACCGACCAATAAGCCTACGAAGGAATTACTCACTCCCGGTGGGGAGCATCATGGAATTGACGATGGAGATGTGTTGGTGATGAGGAAGATCGAAGATCCCCCTCTCCAGAGCCCCAAACGGACTTCAGATCTGGCCTCCCGATGAAGAACAGGAGACGATGGCGGCTCCATCTCGTGAAACGCGATAATTCTTTCTCCCTGTTTTTTTCTGAAATAATGGGATTTTATATCGTCGGTTTGGGGGTCAGCGGGGCCACTAGGTGGGCAGCACCCACCTGGGTGCGCCTAGGGGGCAGGCGTGCCCTAGTGGGTTGTGCCCACCCAGGTGCCCCCACTTAGGTACCTCTTGGCTCCAGAAATTCTCTTATTTGATATAAAAAATCCTCGCGAAGTTTCATTCCATTCTGAGAACTATTATTTCTGCACAAAAATAACACCATAGTAGTTCTGCTGAAAACAGCGTCAGTCCAGAGTTAGTTTCATTCAAATCATGCAAATCAGAGTCCAAAACAAGAGGAAAAGCGCCAGAAAAGTAGAGACGTTGGAGATGTATCAACTCCCCCAAGCTTAAACCGTTGCTTGTCCTCAAGCAATTCGGTTGATAAACTGAAAGTGAAAACCAAAAACTTTTACGAACTCTTCTGCTCTTGTTTCATAAATAAGCTTAAACAACACCCAGGTTTTCAGCAAGGATTATAACTAACCATGTCGACAATAACTCTTAAAAATTATATTAACTCATATCAATGACATAAACAACTAGAGATCAATAATAAGATATCTCAAATAGCAACACGTTGTCAAAATAACCATGATATAATATGACAATAGTGGTATCTCGCTAGCCCTTTCTGAGTGTGTACTGATTAACGGATCTATGTAGCTAGTGTCATTGTCTATGTATTGTTTCACGTCATGGCTTTGTCTTGTCTCCCGGTCTGAGTTACTCCCTCCGTCCTATAATATAAGTTCATTTTTTGAGCTAAAGCAGGTTGAAAAATGTTTTTTTTACATTATGAGACAAAGGGACTATGTTGCCGTGTGCTTGTTGGCCGTTGTTAAACGGAATTTGAGTAATCATGCACGTGCAATGCAAGTATAACAATGCCATGTTTTAGTTTATCCTAAGAAGCAATTATTTGAATATAGAAGGAACAAAATTCAATAATGCAATAATATAATGGAGGCAACAAAAATGTGCATTGTATTTGTCTCTATTTTCAGGCTAGAGGATGGTGATTTCGTGTTCTGTTGCTATTTTGCACGCATACTGGTGATTTGTACAAGGAACACTATTCTTTACAAAGTGGTGCTAAGGAAAGAAATGCTTCAAAGCTGGCTCGGAGAATCGCAAACTTTTTTCTTTATGTAAACAAAGAGTTAGTCATATGAAAACAAAGATATGCAGAAAAAACATTGTAGGCATATATAAAAAATAGCTGAAGACCAACCACCCAATTCTCGTCCGAGGAAAAAATTACAAATGAAAATTTTCAAATAAGGCTTCTTTGGGAAGAACATGAGGTGTCTTTGAGGGAACATGAGAACCTCTCCTCGAAAAAAAGAAGTGAACAGAGGAACCAATAGAAGCTAACCCTTGTAACGACTGAAAGAGTCTGTAGTTGATGGTTTGTTGTTAGTGTCACAGAAGTTTAAGTCACGGAAAATGTATGCCCTTTTCATTTTTGAGACACAAATGTTTTGTGGCTCTCTACCTAGATGTTGGTGAAATTTTGGCAAAATTTCAGTATGTCTTGATTAAGGGATCTATATGTAGTGTCATTGTCGATGTATTGTTTCACGCATGTAAATATTTACGAGTTACAATTTCTATATTTCATTAAATTTACAGAAAAAATTGTCAATGTCTACAATACGAAATCGGGATTTGGCTAGGATACGCCTTGATTAAATCTCAGTTGACTGGCGTCATCCCTATGTGCTCTAGCCTATTTTCCTCCTTGTCTGGCGATCTTGACGTGTTGGCTTTGCCTTCTCTCCGGGTCTGAGTTATGTTCTTGTGTGCTCATCGGTTCTAGTTAAACGGGATTTGACATGCCTTACTCATGAGCTAGTACATGAACTTACTTCCCTGTGTGTTGGAGTGCACACCATTTTTATTAACACACACCCGCAGAGAGGCATTATAATGTGTACACCATTTTTAATTGCATGAACATCTTGTGAAGAAGTGTGTAATCTTTTCTAAAATTACATGAATACTTTTTAAGAATGCGTGAATATTTATAAATTACATGAACACTTTTTAAAAATATAGGAATATTTTGTAAATACATAAACACTTTTTAAAATGCGAGAATATTTTATTAAAAATTGCATGCACATTTCTAAGAATTGTTCATCGAGTATTGAAAAATGTTCACCACATATTGGAAAAATGTTCAATATGTATTTTGGAAAAAACATTTTTTTATAATATACACACAAGAAAATATATTTCTAAAAATGATTATGATTACAAAGGAAAAAAGAAGAAATTAACCGGATAAACAATGGAAGAAATAAAAATGATAAAATAGGAGAAGAAAAAAAAAGAAGTGTGAGGATAAAAAGAATGAGAAAACAAAAAATATATAGGAAACAAATTCACTGTTGCAGTACCCGTTGTACCCCTGTGCAGTTGAAGAATTAGCGGTAGACATGCAACTGGCTGACATCCGTTCCCCCAAGCTGCAGTTGCACTATCCCCCCTTGCAGGTGTGGGGGTTGGCCTATTATATATGGAACGATGAACTATTTTTATGTGATGAAGTTCAAAGTTTGTGTTTGTTCAGGTCTGCTGTGAAATAAATATTATCTTAAATTGTGACTGTACGTATCTTATTGTCCTTCCATTGAAAAGCGCAAATTATGAGCGTAATCTCACCACCTCAAGTCAGCAATGTTACCACAACCCTATCCTTCATTCATTACTCGACCCAAAAACTTCGATGGTTGTCCTCAACCATATTTCATCCTTTGGACCAATCAAAACATGGGATAAGCCACCCATCCAACCAAACAGAAAAAAGGGCCATCCCTAGCCAGCTGGTTGGAGTACCCTCAACTACCATAGCATGCCCCTCAAACCAAACACATCATGGGGTGTTCCGAACAAAAAGGAAAGGCTGACTTGGCTAATCTCCTAGCTTCAAGATTTGTGTTTTGAAATCAACTGTCCATAAGACATTCTAAGATTTTTATCAATTCTGTTTAATTTTGCATGGCCCAAATACACATCCAAATCAGTTTTGCTATTTCTCATCTAGACAAGAAATAGTTACCTCACATCTAATTCTCCGTCAGGATTCATATTTTCTTTAATGCGCAGAATGCCAGAGCGAGCCGCGAGCATAGCCGAAGCGATCCGACCAGTTTTTTTTGTCGAAAGCATGGTGTTGTGCGAGAGGCCGAGTGGCTCACCATGTGCAACTTTCCATTTTTTTTATTTTCTTTGACTTGTCTCTTCTTTTTTGCAGAGAACATCTATGTGTATCTTTTAGTCTCTTTGTTCTGTTTCCATTTCCATGCGGACCATTCCTATATAGTTTATTTTGTATTTAGACCTATGTAGTTTTTTTATCTTTAGTTTACTTTCTTGAAAAGCTTCTTCAAAGCAGAGTCAAAAGTCATCGAAGTTCAACTGGGACTATAGTTTGTTTTTCATTCCAGTTACAAGTCCACCTTTACTCGCAACTAGGGCTCGTAGTTTATAGTTATCTCAGTTGCAAGTCCATCATCGACTCGCAACCGATACCATAATCTTGTGTAGTCCCAGTTGCAAGTCCACCATGGAATTGGACCCATTTTTTTATCCCAGTTGCAAATCCACCCTCGATTAGCAACTCGGTCCCAACCTTTTTTGTGTCCCAGTTGTAAGTTCACCCTTGACTCGCAACTGGGGTGCGGCCTTTTTTGTCTCAGTTGCAAGTCCACCCTCGACTCGCAACTCGGGCCTATCCTTAGTTTGTCCTAGTTGCAAGTCCACCCTCGACTGGCAATTGGGGCTCGACCTTTTTTCCCAGTTGCAAGTTCACCCTCGACTCGCAACTAAGGCCCAACCATTTTTTTATCTGAGATAAGAGTCCAAACTCGACCCGCAACTAGGGGTCCAACCTTTTTTTTATCTTAGTTGCAGGTCTACCGTCAATGGCGAGCAAACCGCAGATGACACGGCCCAGCAAGCTAGGATACATTTTTTTCTTCATGTTTTTAATTTTTTCTTTCTTTTACCATTTTTTGTTTACTCCTCTCCTTTTAATTTTTCTAATTTTCAAAAGTTGATCTCCTTTTTCTTATTATTTCCTTTTTTATTTTTTATTTTTTTGTAAATTCACAAGTTTTAAAAAATGTTCCAAAATTCATAAATTTATTGATTTTCCAAGATTGTTTATGTTTATGAAAAAAATTCAAAATGTATTCATTTTTCAAAATTTGTTCACAAGATATAAATTGTCACATGTTTTTTTGAAGCAAGTTCAAATGTTTGAAGCACTATTCATGTTTCCAAAAATCGTTTTGAAATTTAAAAAATGTTCAAATTTTTGAAAAAGTGTACGCTTTTTTCAGAAAAATGTTCATGTTTCCCGTAAATGTCTGGAAATTTGTAAAAATATTTGTCTTGCCTAAAAAGATATTTCTCACTTTTAAAATTTGTTCTGAGTTTGGCAAAAACATCTCAATTTCAAAATTTGTTTATCTCAATTAAAAAATCACAATTTCAGGAAATGTTCAAAAATATTCTGAATTATTTTATATACCACTGAATATAGTATTTAGTGTTTGGCGGTGACAAGAAGTCACTAACGCCCAATAGTTCTAGTGACTAGCTGCGGGCGTGCCTCCATAAGAGTTTTTTTACAAATAAGCCCCCAGATCTATTATAGAGGATTTCCAACAGTACAAAGCACCCCACATAGAGAGAAAATTACAAGCAAGTCCCTAAGATGCTCAACAATTCGAGCTCCAAGGCGAGTCGCAGGCGCGTCGCAGCCGCCGCCATCGCTACTCCACAGCCTTGGCCGGCCAAACCTTGTTTGATCACGCGGACAGGAAGTCTCCGTGCTACGGTCTAGGAGGACCAGCACGCCGGAACCGAAGCCGCCATCGAAGAATCTCTAAACAAATCTGAAGAAGCCCACGTCCAACACAAACTCACCAGCTTGACGGCGACGCCGGAGAGAACACCACCACCACAAAGTAGAAGCCAGAGAACACGACGCCATTGCAGTAACAGGGCCTTCACCTTGTCGAAGCCGCCAAAGCACGGAATCGCCGACGCCACACATGGCCGGAATCGCTCGACCACCGACCCCTCTTGCCGGACAAAGCCACCCAGATCTGCCACAACGACCCTGTCCGGGACACCATGTGCCTAGATCCACCAGCAGAAGGAAGAGAAACCACCCCGCCGGGGAAGGATCTGGCACAAGTTTATTCAAAACCGCTGCCATCGCCACCAATGACGAGAGGAGCACCAGAGGAAACCCTAAATACCTAGACTACTGTTGTACAAGCACAAGCGCCGATTTCGGCGACCCCCCTCCCACCGGCGACCACGAAGGTCGACGGGGGAGAAGTGCCGCCGACAGACAGTGCTAGCACACCGGTCGCCGGATGCGAAGTTACCTCTTTCTCTCATCCCTAAGAGTTCTTGTGTTTGATTCTAAGCGATCGCAGTATTCACAATCGCGCCACGCTTGCTAATAAGCCAGCCCAGTCGGGGGCTCACTATGCGGCGCGTGACAGTCAGACACAACACCCGGCGGCTGCACAACAGCACAACCCAACAAAAAAACGGAAATAAGAGCATCTCCAACAGCCGCGCTAAACTAGCGCCGCGCCGCAAAATAGGCCATTTTAGCGCGTGCGCAACGCGTCGGGTCGCTCCAGCGGGCGCGCTAAAACGGGTTGGGCGCGCGGTCGAAAACACTTACCCGCGCGGCGTATTTCAGGCGCCCGCTACAGCTCGCGCCACACTTGAGCGCTCGCGCCCGCATTCTCTCCTCTCCTCCTCCTACGCCCCGCGCGTGCCAGCGCCGGTGCCCTGCCACCCGCCCATGGACGCGCACACCGGCGCCTCGCTCACCCCGCTGTACAGCCGCGACCCCCCCCCCCCCCCGCGCCACCGCCGCTGCCGGAAACCCTAGCGCGGGAAGCGCTAGCGTCACCACCGCCGGAGCTCCGCCGAGCGTCGGCCTCGCGCGCAGCCTCTTCTTGCCGCCGCGGATGACCACGGCGCCGGGTGGCGTCGCGCCGGCGCTATCCCGTGCCGCCGCCGCACCGTCGAAGAAGGTCCCCAATGCGGCGCTGACGAAGAAGGGCAAAACATCCGCGAAGAAAAACAAGGCGGCGGACGGCTCCGACACCATGAAGGAAAGAAGCTTGCAGGGCGTTCGACGGCCGCGGCGGCTACCGAAGCGCCGGCGAGCTCACTCGTTGAGCCGGCCGCCGACGCGCACCACGTGTTCGACGAAATGCCCCCAAGGTGAAAAAATTTCCAACTTTTCTTTTCTTCTTATTTTTTCAATGATGATGCATATAGATAGCTTATTTGCATTGTTCAAAAAACTTTGTAGTCTCAACGATGATGCATACATGTCCACTATGGGTGTTGGGTCCAACAATTCGCATTGGTCTCAAACCAATGACATCCATTTCGAAGACCATGAGTTTGAGGTGGACGAGGAGGGTGAGGGAATTGTCGAGGCGCCGAAAGGAAGAGCGGGCAATTACTCAACCAACGATGACAAGTTACTATGCAATACTTATTTGCATGTGTCGAGGGATCCATCCATTGGAGGTGATCAAAGTAGAGACGCGTATTGGGGGCGAATGAAAGAACACTTTGATGCTCACAATAAGAGTGGAATTGACCGCTCCGAGAGATCACTTCGGTCCCGATGGTCGACAATCAACTCGGATTGTCAAAAGTGGGCGGCCGTACAAAAGGCCGTTGACAAGATTAACCCAAGTGGCACAAATGAGGATGATCGAGTAAGTGGCATCTCATATATGTTCATCATACTTGTTTTTGGTGACCGAAGTGCTAACTTGTTTTGTTTTTCTTGTAGTACAACATTGCACAAAACTTGTTCAAAGAAGAGACAAGGACAACCAAGAAGGGGAACATCAAGAAAGGCAGGATCTTTACCTTGCCTCATTGCTATGAAGTGTTAAAGGATGATGAGAAATGGAAGAAGCGTGAAGGTTTGGAGGATTTGCATTTGAGCAACAAACGGAAGCGAGCAATTGAGATGAATGATGATGAGGAGGAGGATGATGCATCAAGTGATGACGGCAAGAGAAGCCCCACACCCAACTCGGTTTCATACTCGAAGCCAAAATGACCGGATGGGTGCAAGAAAGACAAAACCGAAAAGAAGAAGAGGAAAGGAGATGATGAGCTCAAAAATGCTATGGAAGCTATTGTGAAGGCAAGGGTCGAAGCCAATGAGGTGAGGAAAATGGCAAGGAACCAAGATGCCGTAGCCGAGGAGAGGAGGTTGGCGGACGAGGAGAGAAGGGTGGCGGACGAGGAGAGAAAGGTGGCTTTGGAGGAGAGGAAAGTGAGCAACGAGGAGCGAGCTAAGTTGTTGGAATGGGAGAAGCACTTGTTCTTCTTGGACACATCTAACCTCAATGTGGCGCAAAAAGAGTATGTCAACCTTGCCCAACAAGAAGTCTTGATCCAAAAAAGAGCCTTGGTTCGTGCAATGGGTGACGGTGGCTTCGGCGCCATGGGTGGCGGTGGCCTCGGCGCCATGGGAGGCATGGGTGGCTTCGGAGCCATGGGAGGCATGGGTGCACATCCGGGCGCCATGGGAGGCATGGGTGCACCTCCGACCGCCATGGGAGGCATGGGTGCACCTCCGGCCGCCATGGGAGGCATGGGTGGCTTTGGAGCACCCTCCGACTGTTGGGGAACGTAGCAGAAATTCAAAAATTTCCTACGTGTCACCAAGATCTATCTATGGAGAAACCAGCAACGAGGGGAAGGAGAGTGCATCTACATACCCTTGTAGATCGCTAAGCGGAAGCGTTCAAGAGAACGGGGTTGAAGGAGTCGTACTCGTCGTGATCCAAATCACCGGAGATCCTAGTGCCGAACGGACGGCACCTCCGCGTTCAACACACGTACAGCCCGGTGACGTCTCCCATGCCTTGATCCAGCAAGGAGAGAGGGAGAGGTTGAGGAAGACTCCATCCAGCAGCAGCACAACAGCGTGGTGGTGATGGAGGAGCGTGGCAATCCTGCAGGGCTTCGCCAAGCACCGCGGGAGAGGAGTACTTGGGAGAGGGGGAGGGCTGCGCCAGAACATGTGGTACGGCTGCCCTCCCACCCCTCCACTATTTATAGGTGGGGGAAGAGGGGGCCGGCCCCCCTAGATCCCATCTAGGGTTGGGGCGGCAGCCAAGGGGGGAGGAGTGCCTCCCAAGTCAAGTGGAGGCCTCCCCCTTTAGGGTTTTCCCCCTCCCATGCGCATGGGCCTTGGGGGGGGGCTGGTGCCCCTGGCCCATTAAGGCTAGGGCGCCCCCTACAGCCCATGCTACTGTATTGGACGTGGTGGAACAATTTTCGGACCTCCGGACCCCTCCGGAATCCTCCGGAACCTTCTGGAAGCTTCCCGGTACAATACCGAAAAAACCCGAACTTTTTCCGGAACCCGAACAACAACTTTCCATATATAAATCTTTACCTCCGGACCATTCCGGAACTCCTCGTGACGTCTGGGATCTCATCCAGGACTCCGAACAACATTCGGTAACCACATACAAACTTCCTTTATAACCCTAGCGTCATCGAACCTTAAGTGTGTAGACCCTACGGGTTCGGGAACCATGCAGACATGACCGAGACAACTCTCCGGCCAGTAACCAACAGCGGTATCTGGATACCCATGTTGGCTCCCACATGTTCCACGATGATCTCATCGGATGAACCACGATGTCAAGGACTCAATCAATCTCGTATACAATTCCCTTTGTCTAACGGTATTTGTACTTGCCCGAGATTCAATCGTCGGTATGCCGATACCTTGTTCAATCTCGTTACCGGCAAGTCTCTTTACTCGTTCCGTAACACATCATCCCGTGATCAACCCCTTGGTCACATTGTGGACATTATGATGATGTCCTACCGAGTGGGCCCAGAGATACCTCTCCGTTTACACGGAGTGACAAATCCCAGTCTCGATTCGTGCCAACCCAACAGACACTTTCGGAGATACCTGTAGTGCACCTTTATAGCCACCCAGTTATGTTGTGACGTTTGGTACACCCAAAGCATTCCTACGGTATCCGGGAGTTGCACAATCTCATGGTCTAAGGAAAAGATACTTGACATTAGAAAAGCTTTAGCATACAAACTACACGATCTTTGTGCTAAGCTTAGGATTGGGTCTTGTCCATCACATCATCCCGTTATCAACAACATACAATGTCCATGGTCAGGAAACTGTAACCATCTATTAATCAACGAGCTAGTCAACTAGAGGCTTACTAGGGACATGGTGTTGTCTATGTACCCACACATGTATGTGAGTTTCCTATCAATACAATTATAGCATGGATAATAAACGATTATCATGAACAAGGAAATATAATAATAACTAATTTATTATTGCCTCTAGGGCATATTTCCAACAGTCTCCCACTTGCACTAGAGTCAATAATCTAGTTCACATCGCCATGTGATTAACACTCACAGGTCACATCACCATGTGACCAACATCCAAAGAGTTTACTAGTGTCACTAAACTAGTTCACATCATCATGTGATTAAGACTCAATGAGTTCTGGGGTTTGATCATGTTCTTCTTGTGAGAGAGGTTTTAGTCAACGGATCTGTAACATTCAGATCCGTATGTACTTCGCAAATCTCTAGGTCATATTGTAAATGCTGCTTCCACGCTCCACTTGGAGCTACTCCAAATGGTTGCTCCACTATACGTATCTGGTTTGCTACTCAGAGTCATTCGGATAGGTGTTAAAGCTTGCATCGACGTAACCCTTTACGCCGAACTCTTTATCACCTCCATAATCGAGAAACATGTCCTTATTTACTTCAAGGACAATTTTGACCGCTGTCCAATGATCCATTCCTAGATCATTCTTGTACCCCTTGACTGACTCATGGCAAGGCACACTTCCGGTGCGGTACACAGCATAGCATACTATAGAGCCTACGTCTGAAGCATAGGGGACGACCTTCGTCCTTTCTCTCTTTTCTGCTGTGGTCGAGCTTTAAGTCTTAACTTCATACCTTACATCTCAGGCAAGAACTCCTTTTTTGACTGATCCATCTTGAACACCTTCAAGATCATGTCAAGGTATATGTTCATTTGAAAGTAGCATTAAGCGTTTTTGATCTATCCTCATAGATCTTGATGCTCAATGTTCAAGTAGCTTAATCCAGGTTTTCTATTGAAAAACACCTTTAAAATAACCCTATATGCGTTCCAGAAATTCTACATCATTTCTGATCAACAATATGTCAACAACATATACTCATCAGAAATTCTATAGTGCTCCCACTCACTTCTTTGGAAATACAAGTTTCTCATAAACTTTGTACAAACCCAAAATCTTTGATCATCTCATCAAAGTGTACATTCCAACTCCGAGATGCTTACTCCAGTCCTTAGAAGGATTGCTGGAGCTTGCATACCTTTTAGCATCCTTAGGATCGACAAAACCTTTCTGATTGTATCGCATACAACCTTTCCTTACGAAGACTGGTAAGGAAACTCGTTTTGACATCCATCTGCCAGATTTCATAAATGCAGCTAATGCTAACATGAATCCGACGGACTTAAGCATTGCTACGGATGAGAAAATCTCATCGTAGTCAACTCCTTGAACTTGTGAAAAACTCTTCGCCACAAGTCGAGCTTCATAGACGGTGACATTACCGTCCACGTCCGTCTTCTTCTTAAAGATCCATTTATCTCAATGGCTTGCCGATCATCGGGCAAGTCCACCAAAGTCCATGCTTTGTTCTGATACATGGATCCTATCTCGGATTTCATGGCTTCTAACCATTTGTCAGAATTTGGGCCCACCATCGCTTCTCCATAGCTCGTAGGTTCATTGTTGTCTAGCAACATGACCTTCAAGACAGGATTACTGTACCACTCTGAAGTAGTACGCATCCTTGTCACCCTACGAGGTACGGTAGTGACTTGATCCAAAAACTTCATGATCACTATCATAAGCTTCTACTTCAATTGGTGTAGGTACTACAGGAACAACTTCCTGTGCCCTGCTACACACTAGTTGTAGTGACGGTTCAATAACCATATCAAGTCTCCACCATCCTCCCACTCAACTTTTCGAGACAAACCTTTCCTCGAGAAAGGACCCGATTCAAGAAACAATCCCTATTTCTTTCGGATCTGAATTAGGAGGTATACCCAACAGTTTTGGGTGTCATATGAAGATGCATTTTATCCGCTTTGGGTTCGAGCTTATCAACCTGAAACTTTTTCACATAAGCGTCGCAGCCCCAAACCTTTAAGAAACGACAACTTAGGTTTCTCCAAACCACAGTTCAAACGGTGTCGTCTCAATGGAATTACGTGGTGCCCTATTAAAGTGAGTGCGGTTGTCTCTAATGCCTAACCCATGAACGATAGTGGTAATTCGATAAGAGACATCATGGTACGCACCATATCCAATAGGGTGCAACTATGATGTTCGGACACACCATCACACTAGGGTGTTCCAGGCGGTATTAATTGTGAAACAATTTCCACAATGTCTTAATTGTGTGCCAAAGCTTGTAACTCAGATACTCATCTTTATGATCATATCATAGACATTTTATCCTCTTGTCACGATGATCTTCAACTTCACTCTGAAATTACTTGAACCATTCAATAATTCAGACTTGTGTTTCATCAAGTAAATATACTCAACATCTACTCGAATCATCTGTGAAGTAAGAACATAACGATATTCACTACATGCCTCAGCACTCATTGGACTGCACACATCAAAATGTGTTACTTCCAACAAGTTGCTATCTTGTTCCATCTTACTGAAAAAGAGGCTTTTCAGTCATCTTGCCCATGTGGTATGATTTGCATATCTCAAGTGATTCAAAATCAAGTGAGTCCAAACGGTCCATCTGCATGGAGTTTCTTCATGCGTATACACCAATAGACATGGCTCGCATGTCTCAAACTTTTCAAAAACGAGTGAGTCCAAAGATCCATCAACATGGAGCTTCTTCATGCGTTCTTATACCAATATGACTTACATGGCAGTGCCACAAGTAAGTGGTCCTATCATTACTATCTTATATCTTTTGGCATGAAAATGTATATCACTACAATCGAGATTCAATAAACCATTTGTTTCAGGTGCAAGACCATTGAAGGTATTATTCAAATAAACAGAGTAACCATTATTCTCCTTAAATGAATAACCGTATTGCGATAGACATAATCCAATCATGTCTATGCTCAACGCAAACACCAAATGACAATTATTCAGGTTTAATACTAATCTTGATGGTAGAGGGAGCGTGCGATGTTTGATCACATCAAACTTGGAAATACTTCCAACACATATCGTCAGCTCACCTTTAGCTAGTCTCTGTTTATTCCGTAGCTCCTTTATTTTGAGTTACTAACACTTAGCAACCGAACCGGTATCTAATACCCTGGTGCTACTAGGAGTACTAGTAAAGTACACATTAACATAATGTATATCCAATATACTTTTATGGACCTTGCCAGCCTTCTCATCTACCAAGTATCTAGGGTAATTCTTCTCAAGTGGTTGTTCCCCTTATTACATAAGCACTTAGTCTCGGGTTTGGGTTCAACCTTGGGTTTCTTCACTAGAGCAACAGCTGATTTGCCATTTCATGAAGTATCCCTTATGCCCTTGCCCTTCTTGAAACTAGTGGTTTCACGAACCATCAACAATTGATGCTCCTTCTTGATTTCTACTTTCGCGATGTCAAACAACGCGAATACCTCAAGGATCATCATCTCTATCCTTGATATGTTATAGTTCATCACGAAGCTCTAGCAGCTTGGTGGCAATGACTTTGGAGAAACATCACTATCTCATCTGGAAGATCAACTCCCACTCGATTCAAGTGATTGTTGCACTCAGATAATCTGAGCACAAGCTCAACGATTGAGCTTTTCTCCCTGAGTTTGCAGGCTAAGAAAATCATCGGAGGTCTTATACCTCTTGACGTGGGCACGAGCCTGAAATCCCAATTTCAGCCCTCGAAACATCTCATATGTTCCGCGACATTTCGAAAACGTCTTTGGTGCCTCTACTTAAACCATTTAACTGAACTATCACGTAGTTATCAAAACGTGTATGTCCGATGTTCGCAACATTGACAAACGACGTTTGGGGGTCAGCACACTGAGCGGTGCATTAAGGACATAAGCTTTCTACTGTCCGCATAATTGCTACTTTCAACTTTCAACTATATTTTCTCTAGGAACATATCTAAACAGTGGAACTAAAGCGCGAGCTATGACATAATTTGCAAAGGGTTTTGACTATGTTCAGGATAATTAAGTTCATCTTATGAACTCCCACTCAGATAGACATCCCTCTAGTCATCTAAGTGATTACATGATCCGAGTCAACTAGGTCGTGTCCGATCATCACGTGAGACGAACTAGTCATCATCGGTGAACATCTTCATGTTGATCGTATCCTCCATACGACTCATGCTCGACCTTTCGGTATCTTGTGTTCCGAGGCCATGTCTGTACATGCTAGGCTCGTCAAGTCAACCTAAGTGTTTCGCGTGTGTAAATCTGGCTTACACCCGTTGTATGTGAACGTAAGGATCCATCACACCCGATCATCACGTGGTGCTTAGAAACGACGAACTTTCGCAACGGTGCACAGTTAGGGGGAACACTTTCTTGAAATTTTAATGAGGGATCATATTATTTACTACCGTAGTTATAAGCAAATAAGATGCATAAACATGATAAATATCACATGCAATCAAATAGTGACATGATATGGCCAATATCATTTTGCTCCTTTTGATCTCCATCTTCGGGGCTCCATGATCATCATCATCACCGGCATGACACCATGACCTCCATCATCGTGTCTTCATGAAGTTGTCTCGCCAACTATTACTTCTACTACTATGGCTACCGGTTAGCAATAAAGTAAAGTAATTACATGGCGTTATTCAATGACACGCAGGTCATACAATAAATTAAGACAACTCCTATGGCTCCTGCCGGTTGTCATACTCATCGACATGCAAGTCGTGATTCCTATTACCAGAACATGATCAATCTCATACATCACATATCATTCATCACATTCTTCTTGGCCATATCACATCATATAGCATACCCTGCAAAAACAAGTTAGACGTCCTCTAATTGTTGTTTGCATGTTTTACGTGGCTGCTATGGGTTTCTAGCAAGAACGTTTCTTACCTACGCAAAAACCATAATGTGATATGCCAATTGCTATTTACTCTTCATAAGGACCCTTTTCATCGAATCCGTTCCGACTAAAGTGGGAGAGACTAGCACCCGCTAGCCACCTTATGCACCAAGTGCATGTCAGTCGGTGGAACCTGTCTCACGTAAGAGTACGTGTAAGGTCGGTCCGGGCCGCTTCATCCCACAATACCGTCGAAACAAGATTGGACTAGTGATGGTAAGCATATTGAACAAAATCAACGCCCACAACTACTTTGTGTTCTACTCGTGCAAAGAATCTACGCAATAGACCTAGCTCATGATGCCACTGTTGGGGAACGTAGCAGAAATTCAAAAATTTCCTACGTGTCACCAAGATCTATCTATGGAGAAACCAGCAACGAGGGGAAGGAGAGTGCATCTATATACCCTTGTAGATCGCTAAGCGGAAGCGTTCAAGAGAACGGGGTTGAAGGAGTCGTACTCGTCGTGATCCAAATCACCGGAGATCCTAGTGCCGAACGGACGGCACCTCCGCGTTCAACACACGTATAGCCCGGTGACGTCTCCCATGCCTTGATCTAGCAAGGAGAGAGGGAGAGGTTGAGGAAGACTCCATCCAGCAGCAGCACAATGGCGTGGTGGTGATGGAGGAGCGTGGCAATCCTGCAGGGCTTCGCCAAGCACCACGAGAGAGGAGGAGTACTTGGGAGAGGGGGAGGGCTGCGCCAGAACATGTGGTGCGGCTGCCCTCCCACCCCTCCACTATTTATAGGTGGGGGGAAGAGGGGGCCGGCCCCCCTAGATCCCATCTAGGGTTGGGGGCGGCGGCCAAGGGGGGAGGAGTGCCTCCCAAGTCAAGTGGAGGCCTCCCCCTTTAGGGTTTTCCCCCTCCCATGCGCATGGGCCTTGGGGGGGCTGGTGCCCCTGGCCCATTAAGGCTAGGGCGCCCCCCTACAGCCCATGATACTGTATTGGACGCGGTGGAACAATTTCCGGACCTCCGGAGCCCTCCGGAATCCTCCGGAAGCTTCTGGAAGCTTCCCGGTACAATACCGAAAAAACCCAAACTTTTTCCGGAACCCGAACAACAACTTTCCATATATAAATCTTTACCTCCGGATCATTCCGGAACTCCTCGTGACATCTGGGATCTCATCCGGGACTCCGAACAACATTCGGTAACCACATACAAACTTTCTTTATAACCCTAGCGTCATCGAACCTTAAGTGTGTAGACCCTACGGGTTCGGGAACCATGCAGACATGACCGAGACAACTCTCCGGCCAGTAACCAACAGCGGGATCTGGATACCCATGTTGGCTCCCACATGTTCCACGATGATCTCATCAGATGAACCACGATGTCAAGGACTCAATCAATCCCGTATACAATTCCCTTTGTCTAACGGTATTTGTACTTGCCCGAGATTCGATCGTCGGTATGCCGATACCTTGTCAATCTCGTTACCGGCAAGTCTCTTTACTCGTTCCGTAACACATCATCCCGTGATCAACCCCTTGGTCACATTGTGGACATTATGATGATGTCCTACCGAGTGGGCCCAGAGATACCTCTCCGTTTACACGAAGTGACAAATCCCAGTCTCGATTCGTGCCAACCCAACAGACACTTTCGGAGATACCTGTAGTGCACCTTTATAGCCACCCAGTTACGTTGTGACGTTTGGTACACCCAAAGCATTCCTACGGTATCCGGGAGTTGCACAATCTCATGGTCTAAGAAAAAGATACTTGACATTAGAAAAGCTTTAGCATACGAACTACACGATCTTTGTGCTAGGCTTAGGATTGGGTCTTGTCCATCACATCATTCTGCTAATGATGTGATCCCGTTATCAACGACATACAATGTCCATGGTCAGGAAACTGTAACCATCTATTGATCAACGAGCTAGTCAACTAGAGGCTTACTAGGGACATGATGTTGTCTATGTACCCACACATGTATCTGAGTTTCCTATCAATACAATTATAGCATGGATAATAAACAATTATCATGAACAAGGAAATATAATAATAACTAATTTATTATTGCCTCTAGGGCATATTTCCAACACCGACGCTATGGCCGCCATGGGAGGCATGAGTTTTGCTTCTCTCATGGGAGGCATGGGTGCACCTCCGGCCGCCATGGGTGGAATGTCTTTCGATGTGCCTTCTCACACACATTCCCATGAAAATGTTGTTGAAGAACTTGCCAACACCGTCGGAGCTTCACATGATGCGGTGCGTGATGAGGAGAGGGAGAAAGATTCATCTTCGGAGGCGGAAGAGGAGGACGAAGACAAAGACGAGGAAGATGAAGATTGATGTGTCTTTCATGTCTTGAACTTTAGTTTGCATTTGAACTTGGTTGGATAAACTTGTGGGCATGATTTTGAACTTGTGGGCATGAACTTTTAATTCATCAACTTGTTTGTGTCAAATTTCACATGTTCATTGCATTTTTGTCCAAAATATCTCATATATGCAAAATGCCCGCCGAGTCGCGCGCGCTGTATTTTGGCGCTCTGCTGGAGCGGCGCGCGCGCTGTATTATAGCGCGGCTGCTGGAGCCGGCGCAGGCGGGCGCGCAAAACCAGCCGCAGCGCGAGCGGCAAACAGGTTTTTTACGCGCGGCGCACAACACAAACAAAAGAAAAACAAACAAAGAAAAGAGGCCACAAGTAGTATCTCACATCTAGTAGTAGATGAGATGTAGTCAGGACCTATATCCAAAATACTGAATCAGATCCGCGCGCCATGAGATTTCTCGAAGCACAGCAATCCAGGATGAACCGAATTCGTAGAGCAATCTGATTCGAACTCCCAAACCCTGCCATGCATATACCCTTGGCCTGCCGCGCCGACCTCATTGCCACAATCTCCACAACCACCATGATGTCGCCCTCCACCGTCCCGTTCCTCACCTCCGACCTGTTCGGCCCACCACCACACGTCGCCGCCTCACCCGACTGGGCGTTGCTCGACAGGACGGCGCGGCTGTCGGACCGCCGGAACGCGACCACCACCGAGTGCCACACGCCGGAGGGCCAGCCCGTGGCGGTGTCCTTCTGGCCGGCCGACCCGCCGGGCCTCTCCCACCTCACCGTCCATTGCCCCGGCCTGGACGCCTCCGACTTCTACGACAACACGCCGCCCATCGTCCTCTGCGCCGAGGGGCCCCTCGTGCTCCTCTACCTCGCCCTCAACTTCCCCGAGTGGAGGTCCCCCCACCTCTTCGTCTACTCCGCCGCCGGGAACGGGGATAAGGGGCCGTCGCTGCACCTGCTCCCGTGCCCGGACCCCCACGCCGCGGTCCAGGACTTCAAGGCCCAGCAGCTCGGTCTCCTGCCCTGCGGCGACGGCGGGCGCTACGCCGTGGCCTTGCTCCACCACGAGCCGGACAAGTCCCACGGCCGGACCCGGCAGTGCTACGTGTTCGTCTTCTCGTCGGAGACGAACGCGTGGAACAGACGCAAGGCGGCGCCGCTCCACCTGTCCAAGTCCGACCAGGCGCTGTTCGACCGTCACGGCCATGGCAGCTCCAAGCAGGTCGCCGTGGGAAGGAGCTCGGTGGGCTGGGTCGACCTCGTGTGCGGCATCCTCCTTGCCTGCAACCTGTTCGACAAGCGTCCCATCGTCAAATTCATCCCGTTCCCGGCGTCGAGGGCCCGCATCACCGACAGGAAAGACGATGACAACCCTTACTACACCCCGGAGTACTTCTGCGACGTCGTCTGCTCCGGCGACCTGATCAAGTTCGTCTGAGATCGATTTCAACGATCCAAACTGCAGGACCACCGGCAAAAGCTGGAGAGCCACCACATGGTGCAGGAGGGTAAGTTGGGACGACTGGCGCAGGCGATGCACCGTTGACGTCGACGACGTCTCAGTCGACCCGAGCTACTCCGCTCTGCTGCCGGAGCTGCTGGACGAGGAGACCCAGAAGCTGGAGCTGAGGAACCTAGAGTTCCTCATCCCAACGTTGGGCGTGCACGACGACGACCTTCTTTACATGTTGGCCAGGAGTGGTGGTAGAACCGGCGACGGCACGGCCTGGGTCGTCGCCGTCGACATGAGACGCGCGGTGACGGAGGCGCTGGTCCTGGTTTCTACCGAGACGGGCTACGCCGTCACGATGTACTTCCCGTGCGCCTTCCCCAAGTACCTCGACGGCGACATCATCATGGCACTAGGTACTACATAATTTCTCCACACGTACATGATTGATTTACTACCCGGCGATAAACTACAAGCAGTCCAATGAGTTTTTGGTTCGCTTTGTGTTTGATCAGGTGCAAGCATGGAGGCTGAAACAGCAGCTGATAATACTGCCGACACAGACAGTATTGGTAGTAATAATCAGAACTTTTCTGATGAAGGTGAGAGTGAATACATGCAAGGTGAACTTGTTTTACTAGCATATAGAGTAATTTTTTTTTGAGAGAGAAGTTTTACTAGCATAGTGCTTAGATCATTCGATCTCCCCTCCCGGGCTGTTGGTCCAGCAAGATTAGTCGTCCTAATTCAGCTCCTGTCCCAGATTATTGGTGCGCCGAGTCCCTTGAGGGGTATGCCTTGCCCTTCTATGGAGAAGGAGGGCAAGTCTTTTCTGATGAAGAGGGGAGCGACCAAGGTAGCCTGTTTTACTAGCATATATAGTGCTTTTGCAGATACTACATCTCAACCATTTGATCTTCCCTTCCCGGCCGTCGGCTCGGCAAGATCTGTTTTAACTGAGCTCTTGTTGGAATCAGGAAACGGCATCGGAACTTGGTGCGCCCAGTCCTACTACGGCGAAGCCCGCTACGGCTACTGTGAAGAAGACGAAGAAGAAAGAAGAGGAGACATGGGCAATCCAATGGACAATGCCGATGTATTTCGAGAATTGCCGCAATATGTATCCGATCCCAACCCCGACCCTCGAGCGAACCGGCGGAAGGAGAGGAAGAAGATGAGGAGGAGAAAGAAGCAGGAGAACAGGAGGAGGAGCAAGAAGCAGGAGCAGGAGCAGGAGCAGGAGCAGAAGCATCATCCCCTGCAGCAGCTTGTGCAGTTTCTGGATGACCGGCCGGAGTTGCACCCGATCTGTTTTGTTGCCTGCGTACTGATAGCGATCATTGTAAGAGAATTCTTGGGTACCAACCCGTGGCAGGCTGGTTGAGCAGAGCTATGTTTTGTGCATGATTGATGAAAGCTCAAGCTTTTTTTTTTGTAATTCAGCTTTTGCCAGAAATTGCTTGTGGCTCCTGGGCAACATGGAGCCTGAATTTTGAAAAATCAGATTTTTGTAGTTTCAAAGGATTCTGGAACAACATACGTGTAAATATGCATGTATAATGCATATTTTAGTTTCATGACGAAATGCGTTTTTATGCGAGCTGCATGAAAGCATCATACATTTCTATCACATGCACTATTCACTGTCAGATTACAATTTGTCTAGTCAATAAAAACGAATATGTAGTATACACTCATATGTATGGCTATATTGTTTCAAGCGCTAAAAAAAGTGTATATTGTTTCAACATTTTTTGAACATGAAAAATGTATTCTACTTTCTCAAGGCTTTTGGTGACGAAACGGTGAGTCATATCTTTTTTGCTGATCTTTTTTATTGTGACCGGGAAAACATTTATATTGTGCAATTCCCTGCTTGGCATGTAATTAAACAATTGGATCAAAAAATACGTGTATGAAAAGTGAACCTCGTTATTCAAATAACACTACGTACATCAAGTTTGACGTCGAGTTTTTCATGAGTAAAAGATGCATCCATTTTACACACTTTAGCTCTATTGAAAATTCAAAGTACACCTGTAATCTCTGTGTTCGTTTGGGAATCCTAATGTCAAAATAGCTTGTGTTTCACTAACCCATGGTTAGTGATGTCATAAGAAAGATACTGAGACGACATAGATGTTTATATAAGAAACATGGAGAACATATGGATAAGAATTAAAAAAAGAACTCATGTTCATAAATTGCAATGAAAGTGGGTAGTTTTGGGAAAATGTATGTCCATTCATAAATGAAGTGGATAATTTTTTAGAAGTTCTTAAACACGGAGGGATTGGCAGAACTCACCCCAATGCCAAAAGAAAACCTCAACAGGCTCAATCAAAAGATAGAATTTGGTGTTAACGACTTCATTGCATGGTTTAAAATTTGAAATATTGGTTCAGTAATGTTTGGAAAAAGCGCATATGAAAAAGTTTGATTTTGCATGTGAGGCACGGGGGTGCTCCTTTTTAATTTACACCCCTGTCTAGAAACTCTAGTTGCCACCACTCTCCACCAGTTAGGTCATGGTCCCTCCTCCACTTTTGCTTCGGTGGTGGGAGTGGTGGAGACCCGGATTTGCGTTATCTAGTTGTAGTTTTTTTTGCGGGGGGTCGAGTTGTAGTTAGGCCTCTTAGGATTATAATTATGTTACCCAAGGATGATGTCATGCATATCAGGACTAAGGTTTCTTCGGCTCCTGGCCCCTCATCAGTGGCATAGAGGAGGGTGGAGGATCGTATTGTTGCCGCCCTTCTAGAGTAGTGGATTTGGTCGTGTCTTCATGTTATGTAGGGGATCTTTGGAGGTGTATTTCGGTTGAGTGGATAGTGCCCCTTTGTGTCTTGGTCCTCTAACTCCTTCTCTAACCGGTGACATTCGACCATTTTTCGACATGGTCGTGGAGCTTGTGAGTTTATGTCTCCGCGGATTAGTCTGGCCAGATATAGGGTGGTCGTCCATGCCTCTTCGTCGCCTTTTTCTCCAGGACGATGATCTGTTTCCCAGATCATTGTTCCTCACACCTTGTGTCTCCGACCGGCTTCTCGCTTTGTCAACCACGTTCCCTAGCTCCGTTGGTATTTCGGAGGCCCAGATGCGGCATCGAGCTTCGTTCACGACATCAAATTTCCAATGAATATTGTGTAGTTTCTAATATCTTTGAAGATGACCTTGTAAGAATCGATGGACTTTGACATATGGCATTTGGCATTTCCAGAAGAAAGAAAAAAGCACGATTTGTTTAGTTAAAGGGAGTGCATATACTTTAGGTGCCTGGAAAACCTATTCACACCAGTCACATTCAACAGCTTGAAGGTCGTCTTCCTCCTCCTACCATTTTACTTAACACAAGATCCAATCGAGCAACCCTTATGCAACCGCCCTCCGACCCAGTCCTGACCGTGGGCCTCCACACCCACGGACCTCATCGCCGCCCCATCCCCCCTCGACCCCAACCGCCTAGGCAACCCCCCTAAGCTCCGCCCTGGTGGACAGCTCCGGCGACCCGGCCCCCTTGGTTAAGTTTGGGACTCGCTCCCGTCGGCTATCGCTCCTGCTCGTACACGACTCGGTCTCACCGTGGCCGGATCTCGTCGCTGGTGCTCCTGACGTCATCTTCAGCCTCACGCTGCGCTTTGCAAAAGATGACCGACGCCACACAAAATTTTCAGGCACATGATGTTTACAAAACCGTTAGTTAAAACGTTTCATAAATTCATAACCAATAATTACGCGAGAGCAGAGGGGGTTTTCCGTGAATGACCCTTTTGCCTCTCTGCTTCCACAGCACAGCGCGAGCTCGCGGAGAGGACGACGCAGCCCAAGTTACCAAACCCCTTCCTCCCCAATCCCCTCCGCCTCCGGCGACACCCCTCCCGCCGCCGCCCGGCGAGATGTCGTCGGTCTGCCGCGCGCCGCGGGAGACCGACTTCGCGCGCTTCCCGGACTCCGCCCCCATCGTCATCGACAACGGCGCCTCCACCTTCCGCATCGGGTAGGAGCCCCCCTCTCCCCCCTCCGCCGCCGCCCCCGGAACTCCCCGAAACCCTAACCCTAACGCGCCGCCTGGTTTGCTCCGTTGCTTGCAGGTGGGCTGGCGAGGCGGAGCCGCGCGTCTCCTTCCGCAACATCGTGCAGAGGCCTCGCCACCGCAGCTCTGGTACGTAGCGCGCGGTGCGCGTTTAGGAATTTCAACTCATGTGGTTGCCTGATGCGAATGCGTTTGGATTTCACGTCGTTGCGGCTCGTTGGCGCAATGCCGCTCGCGGTTTCATAAGTTCATCGTGGCATTCCGTTGGTGACTGGGTGCTGTTCATGAGACTTGGCTTTGTCGTGATGCACCGAAATTGGGCGTATCCTTTTAGATTGATATACGTTTTGTGTATTTTTTTTATGATACTTTGGTTTACTTACTGTCAGTGATTCTGAAAGCGTTTTCAAGTCAGATGTCTGTAGAAATATATTTGCAATTGTGCGAGTTGACTGCAATGTTCATGGTTTTCTGAATATACAAAATGGGCATCACTTTATTTTGAATCAGTTATGCTCGTTTCAGTTGATGGACTTGTAAGAGGATTGGAGCAAATTCTCATATTTTAACTGATTGCAGTTTGTTTCCGATTCAACAGGTGAAACTGTGACAGTTGTAGGAGACACTGATCCAGCTCTAATGAAGTACTTTGACTGCACACGGACATCAATTCGCTCAGCGTTCGATGATGATGTCGTCTATCAGTTCGAGTACATGGAATATGTGGGTCACTCCTACGACATTATCTTCCTGTTTTTTGATTTGTCAGCGAGATCAGCAAATGGTTTATTATGCGTTTTTAGGCTTCAAATGGATAGACTGGGCAGTCAATGTGGCCTGTCATCCTTTCTCCAGAGTGCACTTCTAATTTTTGCATTTTTTAGGAATCTGCAACTCTTAGGTCTTGACTATATGCTTGATACTGATCATATTGGAAAGACTTCATACGAGTGTTAAAATATCAGAAAGACACATATTCAATGCTTAAGTAAAAATTCGATCTGTGCCCCTTGTGATTTTGAGTTGATAAAGAACTTCAAAATGCACTTTTGTAACAGACAAGTCATTGTACTTATTAACCTTTTTGATCTGGTATTATTTGAATGTTGCAGATTCTCGATTATGCTTTTGACCGATTAGGTGCCACATCAGAGGTAAATTTACCTGTGTCAACACATGTCTCTTGAATAATTTCCTTTAGTCTTATTTTTCTTTTCTTCCTTGGTTTGGTGGCTTGTCTTTTACTTTGCACCTGATAAATAAGTAACTTTTACGTAGTTAGTCCTGTTGAATAAAAAAAGAAGGAACCAGGGGTTGGTTATGCATGTCAATTTACAATTCTAGTTACCAGTGTAGTATGTGTAGTGGGGACTAGGGAGTAGGAAACATTTTTCTAGTGAGTGGAAGTCAAACAACGTGATAAGGGCTTTGGGAAAGAACTTTAGTCTTAGCCTCTGAGCATAAGCAAGGTGAACAGAAACAGTGAAGTATGCATGGACGTTTATCGGTAAATGACAAGCATGGACAATTATCTCATTTCACCAGTTTTTCCACTTATAGCAATGAATGCTAAGGAATAACGCAGGAAGAGTTGGTATTCCGAAGCTAGTAGTTTGCTATTCTCATGCAATGAATCTGTAAAGTGAAAACTGAAAACCCTACACATCAGTTCATTTAGTCTCATAGTTCTAAATCTGATAGTTATTGACTTGAAAGATGAGTAACTTATATTTTACGTGTATCTTTAAACTTCACAGCTTAGTTTTTTCTTTATAAACAATTATTTGACAACCTAAAGTTTTTTCATATAAACAAATAATTGTTTCATACTGTTGAAATCTAACTATTATTTGTTTTAATACCGGTCAGGTGGGCCATCCCATTCTTATGACAGAGTGTGAGTGCAATCCATCCTTTTCTCGAGCACGAATGTCTGAACTTCTTTTCGAGACATATGGTGTGCCATCCGTTGGTAATGTCTTTTGTGATCTTTATGTGCTTTTGTTATGACTTATGAACCGCATCTGTTAGTATAGTATTGCAGTAGCACAGTTGATAGAAGCATAAGTACTAATGTTTTCTCTTACTATCTTCATTTCAGCTTTTGGTATCGATGATGTATTTAGCTACAAGTACAATCAGAAGCTTGGAAACTGTGGAGAAGATGGGTTGGCTATTTCGTGTGAATTTGGAACATGCCATGTTGTTCCAGTAAGTTTGTTTCTTCAAGATACGGCTTTCTCCAACTGTGTGCAACATACAAGTCATTTCATGTGTCTCCTTTTGTCAGATACCATGAAATGAGTACAATTACATCTGTTTAGGAGGAAATACCATTGACTGTATTTGAATTTTAAGTTTCTAACTGGATAAACAGGGACATTTTACAGTAGATCATATGTTGAATAAAATGAATAAAAAGAAACAGATGCTACCGTAGATTATGTGTTGCTGTCCAGGCATGCGCTGTCCCCTTTTCTGCTCCCAGCTCCACAACTTCAGTCAAAAAGATGCCTTCACCTATTGGGTTACTGTGGAGAGCTTGAGTGAACAATATTGTTCTGGCACTCTCTCCATGAGTATCTGCTTATATACTCCTCCATGTTAGACAACATACTTTGATGCATTACACAGTGAGATTCTGTTCCTTGACATGCCCCCCCTGAAACACTAACAAAATGAATGCACAACAAATTCTTCGTTTGGACGGAATGTGCTGTATATTAGTTTGGCTTATTGACTGTTTCAGAGACCATGTTCAAGAAAAAGTCTCAGCACTCATGTTTATCTATCTGTATATTTCAAATTAAGTTGTTGATCTATGGACTAAAAGCCATGTTGGATCTGTTTTCAGTTCTTAAAAGGGCAGCCTGTGCTGGGGGCATGCTGCCGAACAAATATTGGTGGATTTCACATTACTGATTTCCTGAGGCAGCTCCTCTCTCTTAAATATCCCTATCACGTGTATGTATGAGCACATTTTTCCGAATTACTTTGTATTATTTGTTTTCCCTAATCCGTACCATTTCCATGTCTAACAGTAGTCATTTTACATTTGCATAGGGCAAATTTTACATGGGAAAAGGCTGAAGAGCTGAAGAAGGAACATTGTTATATAGCTGCTGATTATATGTCGGAGTTGCAGATATTCAAAGTAAGATATTTGTACCTATTTCTTTGTTCGCTTGTCAATTTTCAGAATTATCAAATTCCTATTTCCGGTGTGTTTTTCGTATAGAAAGGACATTCTTTTCACTCCAGTTGCTTATCATTTTCTTAGAATTTCTTTCTAGAAGTATGTTTGTAGCAATTATATACATTCTTGCAACACCATGAATTGATCACTTCAGTTTGCAGAATAACAAGGAAGAAGCTGAAGGGAAGACTAGGTACTGGCAGCTACCATGGGTACCCCCACCCAGAGATGAACCACCATCTGAGGAAGAGCTAGCGAGGAAGGCGGCTTATAAGGAAAAGGCTGGTCAACGTTTGCGAGACATGGCTGCTGCAAAGAGGTCTCAGAAGATAGCAGATCTGGAAGAAAAACTCTCTGGCCTGGAGGATTTGATGGATCACCTTGATGGAGCTGATGAATCGCAAACAACGTCTATTCTGGGTAGATCTGGATACCTTTCCCAGCAGGAAATTAAGTCTGATATTCTGAAAGCAACACAGTCTCTAAGAAAAGCGAAGGGGGAGTCCAATGGCAATGAGGAGAACGCAGATGCTTCAGGAGCTGATAAGTACCCACTTGTATCTGTCCCTGATGACATGTTGACACCAGAGCAGGTATGTGTTTAGTTAAGCTATCGTCTGTGACTTGTTATGTAGTCAACAATGAGATTCCATTAATGTGCTTTTGGGATCATCTTGCACCTTCTTAATGTTAGGATAAATGTAATCTCCCATGGTTAACATTGATCTGTGTCTGTGTTCCACTTCTGCTCTTATCCAGTTAAAGGAAAAGAAAAAACAGATACTACTTAAAACCACGACAGAGGGCAAGCTGCGCGCCAAGCAGAGGCGTGCCGAGGAGGCAGCATTGAGGGAGAAGCAAGAAGAAGAGAGGCGCACGTAAGTGGCAACAGTCTCAGTCTGCAATTTATTACTCCCTCCGTTCACAAATATAAGATGTTTTGGATATTCCAATATTGACTACACGCGGACTGAAATGAGTGAACAAACAAACTAAAATGTGTCTCTATTCACCCGATTCAGAAAAAAGTTAGAACATCTTATATTTGTGAACAGTTGTATTATGGTAAAGCCCTCCTGTACAAAATCACATGCCATTGTGTCTTGTTGATGAAACAGTTACTACCTTAAAGCCATTTTGACATTTTTTGTTGTTCTTTTGAGACGTTCCATGTTCATCAAATTCTAAACTGTAGGAGGAAAGTACATTTCTGTATTTTGTAACTCCAACCATTTTTTTCTACCAATTTTGAAGGAAAAACTAGTGTTTACCATAATAGCAAACTAGTAACCACATATAAAAGAAAGACTAAGAGAGAAGAAACCCCCTAACTTTTCATCGAACTACTAGGTGGGAGACTCGAACAACCCCGGTGGGGTGAGTGGAACCATGTCATTTTTCTCTAGGAGAGCTCCCCCTAGCAACCACATATCGCTGAGCTCAGAGCTGCATTGGCTTCCATGCATTATAAGTTTCTTAAAACCTTTGTTTCTATAAGAGAACATCACTAGAAAGGCAGAATCTGGGAAGTAGGTGCTGCTACTCACTATGTACTGTTAGTATTACCTTGACAATATGTGGTGTATCTTGTGTTAAAGATGCTCTTCCTCCAAATTGGTATGACTTTTCTGCAACCTGTCTTAGAGATCAAAGTTATGGGCTGATAGGTTCTACATCCTGGTTGATATGTATAGGGTACCCCCTAGCTGTTGTAGATGTGCTTGAGGTGTTCTATTGTTTCTTTTGTGATATGTTGTCACTCTTAACTACACAGGGAGAACCCTGAGTTATATTTCGACGAGCTCCGTGCCCGATATTTAGAACTTTCTGAGAAAGTCGATCAGAGGAAGCGACAAAAGGTTAACGGCAACAATAATTCATCTGGCGCCGTAGGCCGTGGCGAGCGTTTAAATGCCGCCCAGAAAGAAAGAATGCGGCTGCTCACCACTGCTGCATTTGACCGAGGGAAAGGGGAGGACACATTTGGAATGAGAGATGAAGATTGGTTGGTCTACAAAAAGATGAGCAAAGAGAATGAGGAAGATGATGATGGGAAAGATGATGATGAATCAGAGCTTGCTCGAATCGCATCAAAAATTCAGGTAAGGCCCCACTCTCATGCTTTCATATTCATGATGTCCATTTTCTCATATCTACGTTTCTTTGGTGAAGTAAAAAACTCTAAAACTAATTGTATCATAATAACATGACGCTTCCCCGTGCAGGAGGTGGATCCTACATTTGTGAACAAACATGATGCTGTTGAACCAGCTCCAGATCCTCATAAAGTACGGCCTCTCACCGCAGAGGATTTCAGAATCGCCATTGGGATCGAGCGGTTCCGCTGCCCTGAGGTACTATTCCAGCCCGGCATGATAGGAGTCGACCAGGCCGGCATCGATGAGATGGTCAGCATCTCCCTCAGGAGGCTACTGGAGGACGAGTCCGTCAAGGAGCGCCTCTGCCAGTCCATCCTCGTCACAGGTGGCAGCTCCCTGTTCCCCGGGATGATCCCTCGGCTCGAATCTGGGATCCGACAGTTCCGGCCGTACCTCGCGCCGCTGAAGCTGGTGAGGGCAGCTGACCCCATCCTGGATGCGTGGCGGGGCGCTGCCGCCTTTGCGGCTTCCAGCAAGTTTGGGAAGCAGACCTTCACCTTGGCGGATTACAGAGAGCACGGCGAGAGCCTGTTCCATCGCTACAATATTGTCTACACGTTGTAGCAGCGTTCTGTTGGTGTGTGCCCCGCTAACGTATAGAGAAACTGAAAAACTGATGCGTCTTGCTTGTGAACAAAAATAGTTTTGCTTGTGATCATGCATCTTGTGAAGATGACATACTTTTAAGTTGGCTTAGAAACATTGATACCGATCGATACCCTTAGTCTAAGCACTTGTCCAAAAAAAAGCATAATCTAATTGTTCTGCTGCCTAAGTATCGTTTGAAGGTTTGGAGCCAGTCCTGAATGATGTGGGTTTTGTACCAGCGTGATGCTCGTGTTATGGTTGCTATATACCGTGCAGCTGTCTTCCCTGTAACTTCTAGTCATATTCTTAAATAATGACACACGTGTTTTCGCCTGATTTTTTAATTATGAGGTTTAATTTCAACATAATATATTCTAAATCTATCAAAAGCTCAATTTAAATTCAGTTTTAGTCCTCTTTCCACTGTTTCAAGGAAATATATTATACATTAAATTATACAAAAATTGATCGTGCCTATATACAATTTTAATTTTTAATATGATTACTTTGAATTCAAAGACTAAAATTCATTTTTCCTAAGTACTCCCTCCGTTCTAAATATAAGCGTTTTTAGAGATTTCAATACGGACTGTATACAGACGTATATTGACATATCTTAGAGTGTAGATTCACTCATTTTGCTCCGTATGTAGTCTATATTGAAATCTTTAGAAGGGCTTATATTTAGGAACGGAGGGAGTATGACATAAATATTGTTTTAGGGGGTTTTACAGATGGGAAAAGACCACGTGAGTTAAAACAAACCCATTACAATTTTTGAATTAGTTTATCTCGATTCAATTGAAATTTGGATTTCAAAACAACTACTCCCTCCGTTCAGAAATACTTGTCAGAGAAATGGATGTATATAGATGTATTTTAGTTTTAGATACATCCATTGTTATCCATTTTCGCGACAAGTAATTCGGGACAGAGGAGGTATGTTACTAATGTCTCCAAGTAAAATATTTGTAGGCATATTCGTAAATAATGCTACACAATTTTTGAAGTTTAACTTGAACATAATAACTAAATGTATTCTAAAAATCCTTGAAAAGCTCAATTTAAATTCAATTCTAGTACTCTCTCCACCGTTTGAAATAGTATTAGACTCTTTTATTAATGTGTTTACTTTAAACTTGAAAAGTGCAATTTACCTTTTTACTATAATAACATAAATATAGGTTCAGATGTTCTACGTATGAGAAATGACTAGACATGAAGCTAAAATTAATCCACTAAGAATTTATGAATTACCTTTAATCACAATTTAACACAATTGTAACTAAAACAACTTAAAAACGAAAAAAATACAGAATAACTTGCGTTGTAGTTTACAATTTTTTGGAATACCCTTGATTGGAGTTAAATAGAGTGAGAACTACCTCACCGTCCCAAAATAAGTGCCTCAACTTTGTACTAAGTTTAGTACAAAGTTATAATAAAATTAAGACACTTATTTTGAGACAGAGGGAGTACCATTTAGGACTTTCAAAAGAATTTCTGTTAATAGTTTTTGAATATCTTGAAATGTGACATCCTCGAAGCATATGACTCAACAGTCACAATGGACCACATGTGGGATGACTTTTTTAGAAACTTAGAATGCATATCCAATGTTAAATGGGTTAAAAAGATGTAATAAAAAGAAAAACCAGGCACTTTTTTTAACTACCATACCCCTTTAGGCCTCGTTTGGCGCAGGGGGTTTCGGGAGGTTTCGAGAGGACAATCCCCGCGAGGGCCAGAAACCCCACAAAAACTCGACGGCCCGTTTGGTAACCGGGGTTTGCGCAGCCCAATTCTCTTCTTTCCCCTTCAATCCCCTCCTACCCACGCGTTTCAGGACCCTCGTCGAGGGGCTCGCGGAAGCACATCCCCGAGCGCAGCGCACGCCTCATCCACCCCGCCGCCACCAGCTTCTCCACGCGCCACCGTCCGCAGCCTCCTCCACGCCGGCCTGAGTGCCTCCCTTCCTTTTCTCTGGTATGTAATTCCGCACTGCCCCCTCCCGTCCCCTCCCGTCCCCCTTTGTTGGTCATAGTCTAGGGTTCTAGACCTCGACCGAGCATGCCGGTGTTGGAGTCATGGGCGAGGCGTGCGCTGCGCTCGGGGCCGGGCGGCCGGACGCGGCCGTGCGGTCTCTACGGGTTGCGTTAGCCAGCTGCTCGCCGGAGAAAGCCGCGGGGGTCGCCAATCTCGATGTTGGCCATCACGTCCGCACAGCTGCACAGGAGCAGCACCAGGCTCAGAAGCAGAGTAGCAGGAAATGAGATGACTGCTCACCTAGTCATCTCAACAAGATTGGTTTTCTCTACTGGATCCTTGTTCACATAATTGGGAATAATTAGTACAGTAGTACTCATTAGTAAGTATATGTAGTAAATCATAGATGCGTGGAGTTGTAGTGCAGAATAAAAATATATGATCAAACGCTTTTTAAGTTTATTGTTGCAATGGCCATCTTCGGAAGCAGGAATTTTACAGTTTGATTCCTACATAAATCATCAAAAAGGGAAAAAATATTTATGCTCCAGAAAGGGTCTTCATCAACCCAGTTGTGAAACGTTCATATCTTTTGTATAGCCAATTACAAAGTATTCAGAGCAGTGTGTCATCAGCTCTTATTAATCTCCTGTCAGCAACTTGGTGTACAACCGGCTTCTTTGAGCACTGATTGTAGAGGGAAAAGGGCATCAATGAAACTCTGTTTAACCATTGTGCTTCGCTCAACACCCTGAACTAATTATTTCTCCTAAAATGTGCGCGAGAAAACAAACAACTGTAATCCGACTCTACATATTGTGATAATTATTAAATAATAATGCCAATGTAATATTGAGTTGTAATATTCAGTTGGGGTTCAAGTGTGTTGTTATATCCGTGGTCGTTTGTTAGTTAACAGCTGCTACTGCTAGTGTAAGGTTCATGGTAGAACTGTACTATACTTGCAACTATTGGTAATATGACATTTCTTGCAGATGAATTTGCAGGAGCATCTGGAGGTCAACCTGATCTTATTTTAGTCCAATTATTGCTTGGCTCTTTGGTTGCAAGAACTGAATTTGTGATTCCTCTTGTAAACCGAGACTTCAAAAGTAATGAAATTATTTCTGCTGTGATGTATAGTTGTTACTAATCTCTGCCATACAGTTGTGCTCCTTATAGTAGTAATAATAAATAATGTACAGTAAGATTTTAGGCCGATAATCCACCGACAGTAGGCCGATGATGCATTTTGCTGATTTTCTGTAGCAGTTTGATGGTACTAGATGGTTCTCCTAATCTCTGCAAAATGATTGTGTTGTTGTAGCAATGTAAATGTAAAATTTGCAGTTTCTTGATCTACTGACAGTAGATTGGTGCGAAACCAAGTGCCATTGGTTCTTATTTATGGCAACATTGGTTCTCCACTCTCAGATTATACATCGACAGTCTACGAACATTGGTTCTGACATGACTTGGAGATTTACCGACTACAGATTGCCGTATGGATGGAAGGTTGTATTATATCAGCTTTGTCAAGTTTTTACTGAATTTAGTTTCCAGGGCAATATTTCATTGCGAGCTTTTAACACATTCTAAGAATTTTAGAAGTCCAGCCGTATTCTAGTTAGTTTCAAATGTGCTTTGCTTCACTTTGGAAGATGTCAGTTGTTTCACTCTGTGATCTGCTCCAGATTATTTTTGTTTTGTTCTGATTTCCGAACCTTGTGCTTCTGCCTTTCATGATTCTGTTCAATTTTCCATTGAGCTAGGCCTTGGTTTAATTCCATCGTCTTGTTGTACATGTGTACTACTTTTTCTGTTGAATTATTTTGATCGGATGTTGGGTGCCAACTGATACCTGATCGTTGCTGTTTCATTTCATACAATTCCTTGTCACTAAATCGGTTGATGAGATATTGATTTCAAGTCATGCAATATTTCTGGTGGGAAAAACGGTTACTAAATTATTCCCTAGAGCAACTTTCTCTCATTTCTATTAAGTGACCTTTACAATTCTGTAGCAAGGATGTAAGGGGAGTTTGTTACATTGGAAAGATTGGATTTTTAAATGTTCTACAACATGTTATGTCAATATGACAAACTCTGCCTACCAAACAGAAATTTTAAACAAAGAGGAATGTGGATGGAGGGGTTTTAGGTATTCAAGGGGTTTTGAGGGGATTGGGTGGAAGGAAGGGATTCACCCAATCCCCTGAAATTCTCCCCTCCCAAAACCTCCCCAATCCACTTCTACCAAACAAGGCCTTAAGGCTAGGGCGCCCCCCTACAGCCCATGCTATTGTATTGGACGTGGTGGAACAATTTCCGGACCTCCGGACCCCTTCGGAATCCTTCGGAACCTTCTGGAAGCTTCCCGGTACAATACCGAAAAAACCCGAACTTTTTCCGGAACCCGAACAACAACTTTCCATATATAAATCTTTACCTCCGGACCATTCTGGAACTCCTCGTGACGTCCGGGATCTCATCCGGGACTCCAAACAATATTCGGTAACCACATACAAACTTCCTTTATAACCCTAGCGTCATCGAACCTTAAGTGTGTAGACCCTACGGGTTCAGGAACAATGCAGACATGACCGAGACAACTCTCCGGTCAATAACCAACAGCGGGATCTGGATACCCATGTTGGCTCCCACATGTTCCACGATGATCTCATCGGATAAACCACGATGTCAAGGACTCAATCAATCCCATATACAATTCCCTTTGTTTAACGGTATTGTACTTGCCCGGGATTCGATCGTCGGTATACCGATACCTTGTTCAATCTCGTTACCGGCAAGTCTCTTTACTCGTTCCGTAACACATCATCCTGTGATCAACCCCTTGGTCACATTGTGCACATTATGATGATGTCCTACCGAGTGGGCCCAGAGATACCTCTCCGTTTACACGGAGTAACAAATCCTAGTCTCGATTCGTGCCAACCCAACAGATACTTTCGGAGATACCTATAGTGCACCTTTATAGCCACCCAGTTACATTGTGACGTTTGGTACACCCAAAGCATTCCTAAGGTATCCGGGAGTTGCACAATCTCATGGTCTAAGGAAAAGATACTTGACATTAGAAAAGCTTTAGCATACGAACTACACGATCTTTGTGCTAGGCTTAGGATTGGGTCTTGTCCATCACATCATTCTCCTAATGATGTGATCCCGTTATCAATGACATCTAATGTCCATGGTCAGGAAACCGTAACCATCTATTGATCAACGAGCTAGTCAACTAGAGGTTTACTAGGGACATGGTGTTGTCTATGTATCCACACATGTATCTGAGTTTCCTATCAATACAATTATAACATGGATAATAAACGATTATCATGAACAAGGAAATATAATAATAACTAATTTATTATTGCCTCTAGGGCATATTTCCAACAGTCTCCCACTTGCACTAGAGTCAATAATCTAGTTCACAACGCCATGTGATTAACACTCACAGGTCACATCGCCATGTGACCAACATCCAAAGAGTTTACTAGTGTCTAAACTAGTTCACATCATCATGTGATTAAGACTCAATGAGTTCTGGAGTTTGATCATGTTTTGCTTGTGAGAGAGGTTTTAGTCAACGGGTCTGCAACATTCAGATCCGTATGTACTTCGCAAATCTCTAGGTCATATTGTAAATGCTGCTTCCACGCTCCACTTGGAGCTATTCCAAATGGTTACTCCACTATACGTATCCGGTTTGCTACTCAGAGTCACTCGGATAGGTGTTAAAGCTTGCATCGACGTAACCCTTTACGCCGAACTCTTTATCACCTCCATAATCGAGAAACATGTCCTTATTTACTTCAAGGACAATTTTGACCGCTGTCCAATGATCCATTCCTGGATCATTCTTGTACCCCTTGACTGACTCATGGCAAGGCACACAACCGGTGCGGTACTTAGCATAGCATACTGTAGAGCCTACGTCTAAAGCATAGGGGACGACCTTCGTCCTTTCTCTCTTTTCTGCCGTGGTCGAGCTTTAAGTCTTAATTTCATACCTTACATCTCAGGCAAGAACTCCTTCTTTGATTGATCCATCTTGAACACCTTCAAGATCATGTCAAGGTATATGCTCATTTGAAAGTACCATTAAGCGTTTTTGATCTATCCTCATAGATCTTGATGCTCAATGTTCAAGTAGCTTAATCCAGGTTTTCTATTGAAAAACACCTTTCAAATAACCCTATATGCTTTTTCAGAAATTCTACATCATTTCTGATCATCAATATGTCAACAACATATACTCATCAAAAATTCTATAGTGCTCTCACTCACTTCTTTGGAAATACATGTTTCTCATAAACTTTGTATAAACCCAAAATCTTTGATCATCTCATCAAAGCGTACATTCCAACTCCGAGATGCTTACTCCAGCCCTTAGAAGGATCGCTGGAGCCAGCATACCTTTTAGCATCCTTAGAATCGACAAAACCTTTCTGATTGTATCACATACAACCTTTCCTTACAAAAACTGGTAAGGAAACTCGTCTTGACATCCATCTGCCAGATTTCATAAATGCAGCTAATGCTAACATGATTCCGACGGACTTAAGCATCGCTACGGATGAGAAGATCTCATCGTAGTCAACTCCTTGAACTTGTGAAAAACTCTTCGCCACAAGTCGAGCTTCATAAATGGTGACATTACCGTCCACGTCCGTCTTCTTCTTAAAGATCCATTTATCTCAATGGCTTGCCAATCATCGGGCAAGTCCATAAAAGTCCATGCTTTGTTCTGATACATGGATCCTATCTCGGATTTCATGGTTTCTAACCATTTGTTGGAATATGGGCCCACCATCGCTTCTTCATAGCTCGTAGGTTCATTGTTGTCTAGCAACATGACCTTCAAGATAGGATCACCGTACCACTCCGAAGCAGTACGCGTCCTTGTCGTCCTACGAGGTACGGTAGTGACTTGATCCGAAGCTTCATGATCACTATCATAAGCTTCCACTTCAATTGGTGTAGGTGCCACAGGAACAACTTCCTGTGCCCTGCTACACACTGGTTGAAGTGATGGTTCAATAACCTCATCAAGTCTCCACCATCCTCCCACTCAATTCTTTCGAGAGAAACTTTTCCTCTAGAAATGACCCGTTTCTAGAAACAATTACTTTTGCTTCCGGATCTGAGATAGTAGGTATACCCAACTGTTTTTGGGTGTCCTATGAAGATGCATTTTATCCGCTTTGGGTTCGAGCTTATCAACCTGAAACTTTTCCACATAAGCGTCGCAGCCCCAAACTTTTAAGAAATGACAACTTAGGTTTCTCCAAACCATAGTTCAGACGGTGTCGTCTCAACGGAATTACATGGTACCCTATTAAAGTGAGTGCGGTTGTCTCTAATGCCTAACCCATGAATGATAGTGGTAATTCGATAAGAGACATCATGGTACGCACCATATCCAATAGGGTGCACCTATGATGTTCGGACACACCATCACACTATGGTGTTCCAGGCGGTATTAATTGTGAAACAATTTCCACAATGTCTTAATTGCGTGCCAAAGCTCATAACTCAGATACTCATTTCTATGATCATATCATAGACATTTTATCCTCTTGTCACAATGATCTTCAACTTCACTCTAAAATTACTTGAACTATTCAATAATTCAGACTTGTGTTTCATCAAGTAAATATACTCAACATCTACTCGAATCATCTATGAAGTAAGAACATAACAATATTCACTGCATGCCTCAGCACTCTTTGGACTGCACACATCAAAATGTGTTACTTCCAACAAGTTGCTATCTTGTTCCATCTTACTGAAAACGAGGCTTTTCAGTCATCTTGCCCATGTGGTATGATTTGCATATCTCAAGTGATTCAAAATCAAGTGAGTCCAAACGATCCATCTGCATGGAGTTTCTTCATGCGTATACACCAACAGACATGGTTCGCATGTCTCAAACTTTTCAAAAACGAGTGAGTCCAAAGATCCATCAACATGGAGCTTCTTCATGCGTTTTATATGACTTACATGGCAGTGCCACAAGTAAGTGGTACTATCATTACTATCTTATATCTTTTGGCATGAAAATGTGTATCACTACGATCGAGATTCAATAAACCATTCCTTTAGGTGCAAGACCATTGAAGGTATTATTCAAATAAATAGAGTAACCATTATTCTCCTTAAATGAATAACCGTATTGCGATAGACATAATCCAATCATGTCTATGCTCAACGCAAACACCAAATGACAATCATTCAGGTTTAATACTAATCTTGATGGTAGAGGGAGCGTGCGATGTTTGATCACATCAAACTTGGAAACACTTCCAACACATATCGTCAGCTCACCTTTAGCTAGTCTCCGTTTATTCCGTAGCTCTTTTATTTCGAGTTACTAACACTTAGCAACCGAACCGGTATCTCAATACCCTGGTGCTACTAGGAGTACTAGTAAAGTACACATTAACATAATGTATATCCAATATACTTCTGTCGACCTTGCCAGCCTTCTCATCTACCAAGTATCTAGGGTAATTCTGCTCCAGTGGTTATTCCCCTTATTACAGAAGCCCTTAGTCTCGGGTTTGGGTTCAACCTTGGGTTTCTTCATTAGAGCAGCAGCTGATTTGCCGTTTCATGAAGCACCCCTTCTTGCCCTTGCCCTTCTTGAAACTAGTGGTTTCACCAACCATCAACAATTGATGCTCCTTCTTGATTTCTACTTTCGCGATGTCAAACAACGCGAATACCTCAAGGATCATCATATCTATCCATGATATGTTATAGTTCATCACGAAGCTCTAGCAGCTTGGTGGCAATGACTTTGGAGAAACATCACTATCTCATCTGGAAGATCAACTCCCACTCGATTCAAGTGATTGTTGCACTCAAACAATCTAAGCACAAGCTCAACGATTGAGCTTTTCTCCCTTAGTTTGCAGGCTAAGAAAATCGTCGGAGGTCTCATACCTCTTGACGTGGACACGAGCCTGAAATCCCAATTTCAGCCCTCAAAATATCTCATATGTTCCGCGACGTTTCGAAAACGTCTTTGGTGCCTCTACTCTAAACCATTTAACTGAACTATCACGTAGTTATCAAAACGTGTATGTCCGATGTTCGCAACATCCACAGACGATGTTTGAGGTTCAGCACACTGAGCGGTGCATTAAGGACATAAGCTTTCTATTGTCCGCACAATCACTCTTGTCAACTTTCAACTATATTTTCTCTAGGAACATATCTAAACAGTGGAACTAAAGCCCGAGTTATGACATAATTTGCAAAGATCTTTTGACTATGTTCAGGATAATTAAGTTCATCTTATGAACTCCCACTCAGATAGACATCCCTCTAGTCATCTAAGTGATTACATGATCCGAGTCAACTAGGCCGTGTCCGATCATCACGTGAGACGGACTAATCATCATCGGTGAACATCTTCATGTTGATTGTATCTACTATACGACTCATGCTCGACCTTTCGGTCTCTGTGTTCCGAGGCCATGTCTGTACATGCTAGGCTCGTCAAGTTAACCCTAAGTGTTTTGCATGTGTAAAACTGTCTTACACCCGTTGTATGTGAACATAAGGATCTATCACACCCGATCATCACGTGGTGCTTCGAAACGACGAACTTTAGCAACGGTGCACAGTTAGGGGAGAACACTTCTTGAAATTGTTGTAAGGGATCATCTTATTTACTACCGTCGTTCTAAGTAAACAAGATGCATAAACATAATAAACATCACATGCAATTATATAGTAGTGACATGATATGGCCAATATCATATAGCTCCATTGATCTCCATCTTCGGGGCTCCATGATCATCATCGTCACCGGCATGACACCATGATCTCCATCATCATGATCTCCATCATCGTGTCTTCATGAAGTTGTCTCGCCAACTATTACTTCTACTACTATGGCTACCGGTTAGCAATAAAGTAAAGTAATTACATGGCGTTGTTTAATGACACGCAGGTTGTCACATCCCTGGTCCTGTTATGCACTAGGCTAGACCTCAGGTGTGCATCATGTTTAAATTCAAATGAAATTTGAATTGAGGAATTTTCAAAAGCCTCAGGAAACCTCTAAAAATAACCAACATTTAAATCTTCTCAAATGTGTCCAAGAAAATGTTCCTGTTATTCCATGGAAATATTGGTAAGAGGTAAAATTTAAACCAATATTTTTGGAGTCACAGAGATAATTATTTTGGCCATTTGAATTAATCCAATAACTATTTGCTTTGGATTTATATTTAATATATATTAAATATGACTCCAATAATTCTGGAAGTTTGTGAGTGGCTTTGTATATATTTTAGCAAGCCACATAAAAATCTACAGAATTTATTTAAATGATTTAGTTGCTAAACTAAATCAAAACAAACTACAGATAATAGAAAAAAAAGGTAAAAGAGAGAGAGCAGAAGGACTTACCTGGCGCCACTTACCTGGCCCAACACTGTGCAGCCAGTAGCGGCCCAGCCCACCTTCCTCCCCCTTGTCATCTTCCTCCCCTCGCACCGAAGCAGCTCGGTGGCGAGCGCCGATGCCGCCTCGGCCACCTCCTGCTTCCACCGAGGCGTTCCCGAGCCTCCCCCTCACGCCACCATGATGCCCCGACCCCCTGGAACCCCTCGACCTCTCCCATCGTCCCCCCCTTTTCTTTGGCTCCCTCTCTCCTCCACCGAGCGGAGCCCCGTCGCCACCGACGCCGTTCGCCGCGGCCACCACCACCCTCTCGCCTCCCCGACGCCTCCCAGAGCTCCGCAGTGCCTCCCTCTACCTCCTCAACGAGCCATGAGGCCCCAGACGTGCCGCAACACCGCCCTCGATGTCTTCTTCAACCTCGGGACCGCCGGCCATCTTCGTCAAATTCGTCGGCTCCGGTGCCTCCCCGAGCTCCCCGAGGCCACCGTCGCAACCCCTGTGAGCTCCACTCCGTTTCCCCTCCTTCATTTTGCTCGTTCCCGTGCCGTAGCACCCCCGGCCACATTCCCGAGCACCGCCGTCCGCCATGGCCGCGTAGCTCTCCTGACCGAGCCCCTCTGCTCGAACCCGTGGCACCAGCGCGCTTCTGGTGGCCCGCGGATGCCGTCTGGACCATCAGTTTCTCTCCTAGCACGCCGCAGCCCAACCCCGCACATGGCCGAACTCCGGCCGCCGCCTCGGGCTCCACTCCGGCGAACCCCAGCCACCCCCGCACCTCCCGTTGGTCCCCCTAGATGCGCACGGGCGCGGGCTACCTCCTGGTGCCCTTGGCGCGTCGATCCGATGCCCCTAGCGCAAGTCCGGCGTCCCCCGCCGTGCTCTGTGGTCGTCGCCGGCTACACTCCGGCGAGAGCTGATGTGGCCGGTCATTAGGGCCTAACCACCCCCCCCCCCCCCGCTAACCCAGGCCTTGGCCACTGACTGTGGGCCCCACGCCCTTAACTAACCACGGTTAACCCCCTGTTTAGTTTAAGTTAACCACAGTGGCCCCACGCGTCGGAATTGACCTAGCTGACGTGGCCGTTGACCGGTCCCACCTGTTAGTGAGTTAAAACCACCCCGTGTCACTGACGTGTGGCCCCCACACGTCAGGTTTGACCAGCAGCAGCGTCTGTTGACCTGCTGACGTCACGGTGACGCACTGATGACGTAGTAAATGTTTCTGGAATTTAAATAATTCTTAAATGAGTTATTATATTCCAGAAAATGCCTAAAACTTCTAAAATTCATAGAAATTCAACCGTAGCTCCAAATTAAATAATTTATATATGAAAAATTATCAGAAAAATTCAAGGAATCCATCTGTACCATTTTCATGCATGTTAGAACAACTTATCACTACTGTTTAGGACAAATGAAGTGAATGACATTTAAATAACCACATATGGAGTTTGAATTTGAATCTTGGATTCAAACCAACTTCATTTAATCTGGTTTTAGGTGCATTAGCCCAAAACACATTCATATTGCCATGTCATAGCATGCATCATATTGTGCATTGCATTGATTGTGTTTCTTCTGTGTTGCCGGTGATTGCCCCCTTTCGATAGACGTGATACCGATGATGTGATCATTGACACTGATGAAGACTCAATGTTATCTTCAGAAGTGCCAGGCAAGCAAAACCCCCTTGTTCATTCCGATACAATCCTACTCTCTCGCTCCTGCTCTCTTTTACTGCATTAGGACAACAACGATTCATCTGTTACTTGCTGCGGTAGCTGAACCCCTTTATCCTTTGCATGACCTGTCATTCCACAGTAAATAGATGAAACCCACTAGTATGAGTAGGAGTTGTTTGAGCCCTGTTGTGCCTACTCATTCATGTTTGTTTGTCATGCCTGCTACTGCTTAGAGTTGAGTCAGGTCTGATTCATCGGGGATGAATCAGAGGCGTGTGAACATGTCCTACCGTGTGTGAGCTAAGTGTGTGAACACGATTTGGTAAAAGGTGTCGGTGAGAGGCCATGTAGGAGTACATGGTGGGTTGTCTCATTGAAGCCGTCCTCAGGAACTGAGTTCTGTGTTTGTGATCCATGATTCAGCTACTACCATACATTGGGCCCTGAAATATGACCCCGCTCGACTTCTTATTCACCCTCGTCCTCTGTCCAGGAGTTGCAAGTAGTTTCTGGTGTTTGTAGTATGCTGGAGGCCGTGGACAGCGCTGACCATAGGGGTGGGCTGTGATGCGGTAGGCACGTGGCCGGGTATACCGGGCGCCCGTTTGGTGTCACGGAACCCTGTTCACATCGTTTGGGGCTGTGAGCGAAACTCCGACCGGATCTCCTCATGGATGGAACCCGAATAGGCGATAAACCTGGACTAGAGACTTGAGTGTTTAGGTAGGTCGTGGTCTACACCCACGTCGGCTTTCGCTTGAAGTCTGCCGAGCACATGTCGTGTGCAGACGCTAAGTGGTGGAAACATGTATGAAGAAGTACACCCCTGCAGGGTTAACATCATCTATTCGAATAGCCGTGTCCGCGGAAAAGGACTTCTGGGTTGCTTATATCAGTTCATAGACAAGTGAAAGTGGATACTCTAAAATATGCAAGATAAGCGTGAGTGCTATGGATGGCGTTCTCGTAGGGAGACGGGAGCGGATCCATAGTGGTGTATTGATATGGTGAATATGTGGACTCGTGTGCGCCACCTCAAAAGAGTTACTTGCAGTCGTAGTTCAGGATAGCCACCGAGTCAAAGCTGGCTTGCTGCAGTTAAACCCCACCACCCCTTTGTTGATAATGATGCATATGTAGATAGTTCTGATGTAAGTCTTGCTGGGTACATTTGTACTCACGTTTGCCTATTTTATGTTTTTGCAGAGAGACTTCAGTCTCACTAGTAGTTCCGCTTGGACTTCGACGTTTAGCTTGTTACCTCAGCTACGATCTTGTGCCCCGGCAGGATCTGGTAGATAGTCAGGCTTCTCAGCCATTTCCAGTTATAGATGTCTGTACCCAGACATGATAGCTTCCGCTTGTGCTTTGACTTGTATGCTCTGATTGTTGGGTCATAAGACCCATGTTTGTAATATCTCGCTCCTCGGAGCCTATTGAATAAATTACTTGAGTCGTAGAGTCATGTTGTGATGCCATGTTGTATTTGCACATATCGAGCATATTGTGTGTATGTTATTGAAATGCTTGGTATGTGTGGGATCTGACCATCTAGTTGTTTATCTTTAGTAGCCTCTCTTACGGGGAAATGTCTCCTAGTGTTTCCACCGAGCCATGGTAGCTTGCTACTGCTCCGGAACACTTAGGCTGGCCGGCATGTGTCCTTCTTCGTTCCTGTGTCTGTCCCTTCGGGGAAATGTCACGCGATGAATACCGGAGTCCTGTTAGCCCGCTACAGCCCGGTTCACCGGAGTCCTGCTAGCCCAGTGCTACAGCCTGGATTCACTCGCTGATGACCGACACGTTCGATGCTGGGTCATGGATGCCTGTCCCTGTAAGTCTATGCCACTTTGGGTTTACGACTAGCCATGTCAGCCCGGGCTCCTTATCATATGGATGCTAGCGACACTGTCATATACGTGTGCCAAAAGGCGCAAACGGTCCCGGGCAAAGGTAAGGCGACACCCGTGGGAATACCGTGCGTGAGGCCGCAAAGTGATATGAGGTGTTACATGCTAGATCGATGTGGCATTGAGTCGGGGTCCTGACACAGGTCATACAATAAATTTAAGACAACTCCTATGGCTCCTGCCGGTTGTCATACTCATCGACATGCAAGTCGTGAATCCTATTACAAGAACATGATCAATCTCATACATCACATATCATTCATCACATTCTTCTTGGCCATATCACATCACAAAGCATACCCTGCAAAAACAAGTTAGACGTCCTCTAATTGTTGTTTGCATGTTTTACGTGGCTGCTATGGGTTTCTAGCAAGAACGTTTCTTACCTACGCAAAACCACAACGTGATATGCCAATTGCTATTTACCCTTCATAAGGACCCTTTTCATCGAATCCGTTCCGACTAAAGTGGGAGAGACTGGCACCCGCTAGCCACCTTATGCAACAAGTGCATGTCAGTCGGTGGAACCTGTCTCACGTAAGAGTACGTGTAAGGTCGGTCCGGGCCGCTTCATCCCACAATACCGTCGAAACAAGATTGGACTAGTAACGGTAAGCATATTTAACAACATCAACGCCCACAACTACTTTGTGTTCTACTTGTGCAAAGAATCTACGCAATAGACCTAGCTCATGATGCCATTGTTGGGGAACGTAGCATAAATTCAAAATTTTCCTACGTGTCACCAAGATCTATCTATGGAGAAACCAGCAACGAGGGGAAGGAGAGTGCATCTACATACCCTTGTAGATCGCTAAGCGGAAGCGTTCAAGAGAACGGGGTTGAAGGAGTCGTACTCGTCGTGATCCAAATCACCGGAGATCCTAGTGCTGAACGGACGGCACCTCCGCGTTCAACACACGTACAGGCCGATGACGTCTCCCACGCCTTGATCCAGCAAGGAGAGAGGGAGAGGTTGAGGAAGACTCCATCCAGCAGCAGCACAATGGCGTGGTGGTGATGGAGGAGCATGGCAATCCTGCAGGGCTTCGCCAAGCACCTGCGGGAGAGGAGGAGGTGTCATGGGAGGGAGGGAGGCGCCATGGCTTCAGGTGCGGCTGCCCTCCCTCCCCTCCACTATATATAGGGGCAAGGGAGAGGGGGAGGGCGCAGCCTTGCCCCTTCCTCCAAGGAAGGGGTGCGGCCAAGGGGGGAGGAGTGCCTCCCAAGTCAAGTGGAGGCCTCCCCCTTTAGGGTGTTCCCCTCCCATCCGCATGGGCCTTGGGGGGGGGGGCTGGTGCCCCTGGCCCATTAAGGCTAGGGCGCCCCCCTACAGCCCATGCTACTGTATTGGACGTGGTGGAGCAATTTCCGGACCTCCGGACTCCTCCGGAATCCTCCGGAACCTTCTGGAAGCTTCCCGGTACAATACCGAAAAAACTCGAACTTTTTCCGGAACCCGAACAACAACTTTCCATATATAAATCTTTACCTCCGGACCATTCCGGAACTCCTCGTGACGTTCGGGATCTCATCCGGGACTCCGAACAACATTCGGTAACCACATACAAACTTCCTTTATAACCCTAGCATCATCGAACCTTAAGTGTGTAGACCCTACGGGTTCAGGAACCATGCAGACATGACCGAGACAACTCTCCGGCCAATAACCAACAGCGGGATCTGGATACCCATATTGGCTCCCACATGTTCCACGATGATCTCATCGGATGAACCACGATGTCAAGGACTCAATCAATCCCGTATACAATTCCCTTTGTCTAACGGTATTGTACTTGCCCGAGATTCGATCGTCGGTATACCGATACCTTGTTCAATCTCGTTACCGGCAAGTCTCTTTACTTGTTCCGTAACACATCATCCCGTGATCAACCCCTTGGTCACATTGTGCACATTATGATGATGTCCTACCGAGTGGGCCCAGAGATACCACTCCGTTTACACGGAGTGACAAATCCCAGTCTTGATTCGTGCCAACCCAATAGACACTTTCGGAGATACCTGTAGTGCACCTTTATAGCCACCCAGTTACGTTGTGACGTTTGGTACACCCAAAGCATTCCTACGGTATCCGGGAGTTGCACAATCTCATGGTCTAAGGAAAAGATACTTGACATTAGAAAAGCTTTAGCATACGAACTACACGATCTTTGTGCTAGGCTTAGGATTGGGTCTTGTCCATCACATCATTCTCCTAATGATGTGATCCCGTTATCAATGACATCTAATGTCCATGGTCAGGAAACCGTAACCATCTATTGATCAATGAGCTAGTCAACTAGAGGCTTACTAGGGACATGGTGTTGTCTATGTATCCACACATGTATCTGAGTTTCCTATCAATAAAATTATAGCATGGATAATAAATGATTATCATGAACAAGGAAATATAATAATAACTAATTTATTATTGCCTCTAGGGCATATTTCCAACAGTCACCAAGATCTATCTATGGAGAAACCAGCAACGAGGGGAAGGAGAGTGCATCTACATACCCTTGTAGATCGCTAAGCAGAAGCGTTCAAGAGAACGAGGTTGAAGGAGTCGTACTCGTCGTGATCCAAAACACCGGAGATCCTAGTGCCGAACGGACGGCACCTCCGCGTTCAACACACGTACATCCCGGTGACGTCTCCCATGCCTTGATCCAGCAAGGAGAGAGGGAGAGGCTGAGGAATACTCCATCCAGCAGCAGCACGACGGCGTGGTGGTGGTGGAGGAGCGTGGCAATCCTGCAGGGCTTCGCCAAACACCGCGGGAGAGGAGGAGTACTTGGGAGAGGGGGAGGGCTGCGCCAGAACTTGTGGTTTTTTGCTGCCCTCCCACCCCCACATATATATAGGGGCAAGGGAGAGGGGGGCCAGCCCCCTCAGATCCAATCTGAGGAGGGGCGGCGGCCAAGGGGGGAGGAGTGCCTCCCAAGTCAAGTGGAGGCCCTCCCGCTTAGGGTTTCCCCTCTCCCATGCGCATGGGCCTTGGGGGGCTGGTGCCCCTGGCCCATTAAGGCTAGGGCGCCCCCTTACAGCCCATGCTGCTGTATTGGACGTGGTGGAACATTTTCCGGACCTCCGGACCCCTCCAGAATCCTCCGGAACCTTCTGGAAGCTTCCCGGTACAATACCGAAAAAACCCGAACTTTTCCCGGAACCCGAACAACAACTTTCCGTATATAAATCTTTATCTCTGGACCATTCCGGAACTCCTCGTGACGTCCGGGATCTCATCCGGGACTCCAAACAACATTTGGTAACCACATACAAACTTCCTTTATAACCCTAGCGTCATCGAACCTTAAGTGTGTAGACCCTACGGGTTCGGGAACCATGCAGACATGACCGAGACAACTCTCCGGCCAATAACCAACAGCGGGATCTGGATACCCATGTTGGCTCCCACATGTTCCACAATGATCTCATCGGATGAACCACGATGTCGAGGACTCAATCGATCCCGTATTCAATTCCCTTTGTCTAGCGGTATTGTACTTGCCCGAGATTCGATCGTCGGTATGCCGATACCTTGTTCAATCTCGTTACCGACAAGTCTCTTTACTCGTTCCGTAACACATCATCCCGTGATCAACCCCTTGGTCACATTGTGCACATTATGATGATGTCCTACCGAGTGGGCCCAGAGATACCTCTCCGTCACACGGAGTGACAAATCCCAGTCTCGATTCGTGCCAACCCAACAGATACTTTCGGAGATACCTGTAGTGCACCTTTATAGCCACCCAGTTACGTTGTGACGTTTGGTACACCCAAAGCATTCCTACGGTATCCGGGAGTTGCACAATCTCATGGTCTAAGGAAATGATACTTGACATTAGAAAAGTTTTAGCATATGAACTACGATCTTTGTGCTAGGCTTAGGATTGGGTCTTGTCCATCACATCATTCTCCTAATGATGTGATCCCGTTATCAACGACATCCAATGTCCATGGTCAGGAAACCGTAACCATCTATTGATCAACGAGCTAGTCAACTAGAGGCTTACTAGGGACATGGTGTCGTCTATGTACCCACACATGTATCTGAGTTTCCTATCAATATAATTATAGCATGGATAATAAACGATTATTATGAACAAGTAAATATAATAATAATAACTAATTTATTATTGCCTCTAGGGAATATTTCCAACACATATGCATTCTCAGAAGATTTTGAAGATAAATCAGTTTGAAGACATTGACCTCATGATGCAAAGACATTCACTTATATGTTGAGAGTTGGTTCCAGATTTGTACGAATCCGTGAATAAGTACAAGTGAGGAATCTAACTAGTTATGAAGCTTAAGTGAATGTACTAGGCAGTATGAGGTGTAGACAGACTAGATCTAACATTGTATAGGTAGAAACCACTTTTGGTAAATAGGATGAATCTCTGAGGATAAAAAAGATGGTAAAAATAGAGTTATATTTACCACATGAAGAACTGCTAGATGGGATGAAAAGGAGACGGAGCAGTTCAATCCACCGTGCCCTAACTTGGCGACGGAGGACACCTACAGCAGCGGCGGAGAGGACGATGTCCGCGGCCGGCGTGAGGACGGCGTCGGAGAAGTCGCGGCAGCTAAGCGCTTCATCGCCGGCGTCGTCGAGAGCTAGCGGTGGCGCTAGGGTTTTGACGAGGTGGAGAGGTGGAAGAAGGTTTTCTTTACGGCAAGGGGCATGTATTTATAAGGAAGTGTGCGGCATATCGCAATTACGCAGGTGCCCCTGGCGGTTCACATCTGAGGGGCACGTGGCAAGCATGCAACATACTCAGAGTTGTCCCATGTTCCCACGCCCGCCAGGCATGTCAGATGGTTGTTCCGGCTTCTCCAGATTTCAACCAATAAAGATAAATCATTTAAAACAGACTTAATGTTTGTCTTTGTGTCTTCTGCTGACTAGGACGCAGAGAAGACATTCGACGGTTTCAATAGAATGCATATGATTTGGACAGATAGAGTTTGAGATAGAAAGCACAGAGAGATTAGGGTCCGATCACATTCACTTAGTTCAAAAGATTCAACTAGGAAGACGTAGCTATAAGTGAATGCCGTAGAGGACAGAACACTAGTATATATATATATATATCAGAAAGCAATCAAATCATCATAGTGAAGAGAATCATGAAGATAAGTTGAAATTGAAGACAACCAAAATGCGAAGACATTGCAAAAGTAACGCCATGAGTGAAACACTTCAAACCAAGAAATTTGGTGGTGGCGTTACCCACCGTATAGGAAGTATTAGACCCAGACACGGCGCACAATTATCGTGGCGCTCCGAAGTCAAATTCCACGTTAACGTATTCACACTCAGAATGTAAGTCTTCATTAATTGAAGATATACTTTACTTTGTGTGTTGCACATCTAAGTCATCAACATGCATAAGTGTTAGGATGTGTGCCTGATCATAGGACATTTGAGGATTCCAAGATATTCGGCTCACACCGTAACTTGCAAAACCTTTTCTCATCCAAGGGCTTTGTGAAGATATCTGCCAGTTGCTCTTCAGTGTTGACGTGAATGATGTCAATATCTTTCTTCATGACATGAATTTCAATGTGCTTTGTCTTCGAGTGCTGGACTGGATTGTTGGCAATCTTGATGGCGCTTTCATTGTCACAGAAGAGAGGTACTTGTTTCAGATAGATGCCATAGTCCTTGAGAGTTTGCTTCATCCATAGAAGCTGAGCGCAGCAAGATCCAACAACAATGTATTCAGATTCAGCAGTTGAGAGTGATACACAGTTCTGCTTCTTTGAAGACCAACAGACAAGTGATCGTCCCAGAAAGTGACATGTGCCTGATGTAGACTTGCGATCCACCTTGTCACCAGCATAATCAGCATCCGAGAAACCAACCAAATCAAATTTTGAGCCCTTTGGATACCATAATCCGAGTGTTGGGGTGTAAGCCAAATATCGAAGAATTCGCTTCACAGCTAAGTGATGTGATTCCTTTGGTGCCGCTTGGAATCGAGCACACATGAAAACACTAAATCTGGCCTAGATGCACATAGATAAAGTAAAGAACCAATCATGGAGCGGTATACCTTTTGATCAAACTCTTTACCATTGTCGTCGGGACCAAGATGGTGTTTGGCTGGCATTGGCGTCGTATAGCCTTTGCAATCTTCCATTCCAAACTTCTTCAGACAATCTTTGAGGTATTTTTCTTGAGATATGAAGATGCCATTCCTTTGCTGACGAATTTGAAGACCAAGGAAGAATTTCAGCTCACCCATCATGGACATCTGATATTGCTCTTGCATCATGTATCCAAATTCATCACTATACTTCTGGTTGGTGCATCCGAAGATAATGTCATCCACATATATTTGGCACACAAACAGTTCACCATCATATGTCTTCGTGAAGAGTGTGGGGTCAAGGGATCCAGGTTTGAAGCCTTTGCTCTTCAGGAAGTCCTTGATCGTATCATACCAAGCGCGAGGAGCTTGTTTGAGGCCATACAGTGCTTTGTTTAGCTTGTACACCATATCAGGATGTTTTGGATCTTCAAAGCCAGGTGGTTGAGCTACGTACACTTCTTCTTCAATCTTGCCGTTGAGAAATGCACTCTTCACATCCATTTGATGTAGCAGAATGTTGTGGTGATTAGCGTAGGCTAGCAGTATACGAATAGCTTCAAGCCTAGCCACAGGAGCAAATGTTTCATCGAAGTCAATTCCTTCAACTTGAGTATATCCTTGAGCCACAAGACGTGCTTTGTTTCTGACTACTTGACCATGCTCATCTTGCTTGTTTCGATATATCCATTTTGTACCAATAATGTTATGCTTGCGAGGGTCAGGACGCTTGACAAGTTCCCAAACATTGTTCAGCTTGAACTGTTGAAGTTCCTCTTGCATTGCTTGTATCCATTCAGGTTCCATAAAGGCTTCAGCAACTTTCTTGGGTTCTGATATTGACACAAAAGAAAAGTGCCCACAGAAATTTGCTAACTGTGTTGCTCTTGAGCGAGTAAGTGGACCAGGTGCATTGATGATATCAATTATCTTCTCAATTTGTACTTCATTTGCAACTCGAGGATGAACAGGACGAAGACTTTGCTCTTGCTGATCATTGTCATCATTTGGAGGATTGTCTTCAGTCTGTGCATTGTCTTCTGATTGGTTAGGTGCAGAAATGATAAGTTCCTCTTCAGGCTGTGCTTCAGAAGGCATGATTTCACCAGTTCCCATCAGCTTGATTGATTCGCTGGGCGGAGCTTCATCTAGTGTACTTGGCAGGAGCTCTCTTTGTGAACCATTGGTTTCATCAAATCTCACGTCCACAGTTTCAACGATTTTGTAGAGATAGAGGTTGAAGACTCTGTAAGAGTGAGAGTCCTTTCCGTAGCCAAGCATGAAGCCTTCGTGAGCTTTAGGTGCAAATTTTGACTTGTGATGGGGATCCTTGATCCAGCACCTAGCTCCAAATACTCTGAAGTAGCTGACATTTGGCTTCTTGCCAGTAAGGAGCTCATAGGATGTTTTGTTCAGAAGCTTATGGATGTAAACACGGTTGATGATGTGACATGCTGTATCAATAGCTTCTGGCCAGAACTTTCTTGGTGTCTTGTACTCGTCGAGCATTGTTCGAGCCATCTCAATGAGGGTTCTGTTCTTGCGCTCTACGATGCCATTTTGCTGAGGAGTGTATGGAGCAGAAAACTCATGAGTGATTCCCATTGTATCCAGATAAAGATCAAGCCCTGTGTTCTTGAACTCAGTGCCATTGTCACTTCTGATATGCTTGATCTTCACACCATAATTGTTCATTGCTCGATTGGCGAAGCGTCTGAAGACATCTTGCACTTCAGTCTTGTAGAGAATTATGTGGACCCATGTGTATCTTGAGTAGTCATCAACAATGACGAAGCCATAGAGACAAGCAGTTGTTGTGAGGGTAGAATAGTGAGTAGGGCCAAATAAGTCCATGTGTAACAGCTCGAAGGGTTGAGATGTAGTCATGATTGTCTTCGAGGGGTGCTTTGCCCTTGTCATCTTTCCAGCTTCGCAGGCACCACACAAATGATCCTTCTTGAACTTGACACCCTCGATGCCTATGACATGCTTCTTCTTGACGAGTGTGTGTAAGTTCCTCATGCCAGCATGCCCCAGCCTCCGATGCCAGAGCCAGCATTCTGAAGCTTTTGCAAGAAGACATACGGCAAGCTGTGGACCTGCTGAGAAATCTACCATGTATAGATCATCTTTTCGATACCCTTCAAAGACTAGAGACTTGTCAGATTCCATTAGTACAAGGCAATGATATTTTCCGAATAGCACAATCATGTTTAAGTCACAAAGCATTGAGACAGACATTAAGTTGAAACCAAGGGATTCAACAAGCATCACTTTATCCATGTGTTGATCCTTTGAGATTGCAACTCTACCTACAACCAATACCTTGCTTTTACCAGTGTCAGCAAACATGATGTGACTCTTGTCTGATGGACGTAAGGTTGAGTCCATGAGAAGACTTCAATCACCAGTCATATGATTATTGCATCCGCTGTCAATAATCCATTCTGAAGCTTTTGGTGTCGTACCCTACAGTGCAGTTAGGAGGATAGGCTTCACAAAGAGTGTTGTGAAGCATAAGTATTTGACGCTTATAAGGATTATCACAGCATAGGTCATGGTTAGGACACATACTATGACTGGTAAGATATTCAGATGTGAAATATATAGCAAGATCATTTTATCATGCGTCCTATAATGTGTTTTAGGTCCCCAGCAATAGTATCGGACGCCTTTGATTGCTGGTTGGAGACCATTCCCTGCAAAAGAAAGTTAAGTCTTCTTCACCACCCACATCTTCAGGGGTGGCTTAGAAGCAATGAGTCTAAGTGCAGCATCTGAGAACTTCGGCTTTGAAGCCCTAGCAAATAGCCTTGCAGGAGATGAATGATACTGATATGAATAAGCAGAAAAGTTCTTAGTTCTATGAACATAGCGGTTCAAAGATACACACTCATATTCATCAGTTTGAGTACGATTTCCCTGCAAAACATTGGCGTTAGGGTGACTCAGGTGAGTCCTGTATGAAGCCTTTGGGCCAGATGAAGCCATAGGTCTGGGCTTTGTCTTCTTCCCTAGTGGTGTCATGATGACATTCACAGGAAGATTCTCAATACACTGCTTAGGTACCCAGATCTTCTTCATAGGTGGTCCATTCCTGCAGTTAGTACCAATATACCTGGCAAACACTTCACCATTCTAATTCTTGAACAGTTTATAGTTTGCATCAAAGGATTCATCAATGATGATAGGGTTAGTGCAAGTGAAACCAGATAAGGTGGATGGATCTACTGAAGGTTCCTTTGCAGCAACCCATGTGGTTTTGGGATATTGCTCAGGCTTCCAGTAGGAACCATCAACATTCATTTTCCTTTCAAACCCAACACCCTCTTTCCTAGGGTTTCGGTTCAGAATCTGCTTTTTGAGGACAATGCAGAGTGTCTGATGTCCTTTCAGACTTTTATACATCCCTGTTTCAAGCAATGTCTTCAACCTAGCATTTTCATCAGCAATAGTAGTGGTATCCTCCGCAGAGGGGTTAGTAACCACATCAGTAGTTGAAGACAATGCAATAGTAGCAGCAGTGGAACATTCAGCAACAGATGTAGCGTTATCACGCTCAATGCATTTTAGACATGGTGGTTCAAATCCAACCGGTGTAATGCTGATTTGTTGAGTAAGTAATGAATCGTGCTCCTTCTGAAGATCTTCATAATCCACTCTTATCTTTTCAAGGTCACGCTTTCTTTGAAGGCATTCAGAAGAAAGCTTCTCGTGATCAGACAGGAGAGCATTATGTTGATCTTGAAGGGCGTCAAACTTGGAATGAAGTCTCTGAAGACTCTCAGCCAATGCTTTTCACTGATCCATTTCGTTACCCAAGATATCATCCCTCTTACTCAGCATGTTTTGAACCTTTTCCAAGACTCTTTGTTGTTTAGTGGCAAGGGAAGCAAGTTTGGCATAGCTGGGACCAAATTCATCACCTGATTCATCATCACTAGTTTCAGAGAGGTAGCATTCAGTTACCTCAGTACCCATTGCCATAAGGCATGGTGAAGATGATGTCGATTCAGGTGCAAAGGTCATATCCTTAAGAGACTCCTTGTAATCCTCAAACCAAGGATCATGACGAGTACGATGACCTTCATAGACCTCAGATAGCCGGTCCCAGATTAGCTTCACATGATTGAGGTGCATGATGTTCCTGAACTGATTTCAGGACAAACAGGAGTAGATGACATCCTTCACCGTGAGATTCAGTAGAGTGTACTTGCGAATGTCATCAGCATCCGCCATCTTGCATAGATCGGTAAGACCAATCTCAGTGACGGTCCACAGTTCGCTATCCATAGCCATGAGTCGCTTCTTCATCATGGCCTTCCATCGAGGATACTCATGACCGTCAAAGGTGGGGCAAGATACATTCCTCAATCCTGCAGTCGACATAGCTGAAACTCCAGGTGGTTAAACCAAATCACACAGAACAAGGGAGTACCTTGCTCTGATACCAATTGAAAGTGCTAGTTATCGATTAGAGGGGGGTGAATAGGCGATTTTTACGAAAGTCTTCAAAACGTGGAAGTTTCAAAGACAAACAATAGAAATGGCCTAATTGATATGCAGCGGAAGATAAACTACACTAAGCAAGCCATAGTCAAGTATGCAATAATGTGAAAGTACAAAGACTAATAGCAGCTAGGTAGTAAGGATCAGGATGGAAGATAGTATGAAGCCAACAACGATAGTAGTTAAGCAATGAAGTCAAACAGGTATGATAATTAAGCAATGACTTCACGAAGACAAACACAAAGTAAAAGGGAGAGAGGATAGAACCAGTCACTTGTTGAAGACACAGGATTTGTTGGACCAGTTCCAGTTGCTGTGACAACTGTACATCTGGTTAGGGAGGCTGAGATTCAACTCAGAAGACCGTGTCTTCACCTTATTCCCCTTGAGCAAAGGACACCTAGTCCTTGCCCAATCACTCTGGTAAGTCTTCAAGGTAGACTTCCGAACCTTCATAGACTTCGTTCACCGGTGATCCACAATGATTCTTGGATGCTCAGAACGCGACGCCTAACCGGCTGGAGGATTCACAGTCCTCAAGTGTAATAAGTCTTCAGGTCACACAGACAGAAAGACTTCAGTGATGCCTAACACTCTTTGGCTCTGGGTGTTTGGGCTTTGTCCTCGCAAGGATTTCTCTCTCTTAAAGACTTCGAGGTGGGTTGCTCTCAAACGACAAAAGCTGTAAACAAACTCTGAGCAGCCACCAATTTATGGTGTAGGAGGTGGGCTATTTATAGCCACAAGGCAAACCGACCTGATATGTCCGAAATGACCCTGGGTCACTAAGGAACTAACATGTGTTCCAACGGTCAGATTTCAAACACACACGGCAACTTTACTTGGGCTACAAGCAAAGCTGACTCATCCAGCTCTGGATAAGATTTGCTCTCATTGTCTTCGCTCGAAGACATAGGATTTTGATTGAGCATCACTTCAGTCATTTTGACTTAGTTCACTTGGACCCCACTTAACAGTATGGTGGTTCCTATGACTCAACAAAGAAGAAAAGGAAACAACGAAGCGATACAGTCTTCGCGCTCCATAGTCTTCACACAATGTCTTCTCATGTCATAGTCTTCAATGTGAATATCTTCACATACCACCATTGTCTTCAATGTCTTCATACATTTTAGGGGTCATATCCGGTAGGTAAACCTAATCAATGAGGGACACTACCTGCGTTATCCTGCAATTCTCACAAACGCATTAGTCCCTCAACCAACTTTGTCATCAATACTCCAAAACCAACTAGGGGTGGCACTAGATGCACTTACACATCTGGCATACAAAAATTAAGCTCGATCTGAGCTTCTAAAAATTTATGTTGTTTATTTACAATAAATGATGTACGCTGTCATAATGATCGCGATAAGCATGCAGCTAACAAAGCATAGCAAATACAACAATCTCTGTGGGCGATCCAGGACACACGGTTGCTGCTTCTTCTTCCTCCTATTACTCCTCTGTCTCTTCTTCCTCTTCTTCCGCAGATTCCCTCGAGAGTCATCCTCAGGGAGAAAGAAGGAAGAACCGCCTTGGGCCATGTTAAGGTACTTGGGGAAGATGCATGGGCAGCACATTGCATTGGGAAAGGGGTTCCGTTCGACAGAAAACTTGGTCAATGCCTCCACCGCCGCACATTTCATGTCGATAACGATGGCCCAGCCATCGTCATCTTGAGCATTCACCTTGGTCATCATGTAAAGAAGATAGTCATTGTGCACGCTCAGAACCGGGCCATAAAAAATCAGTTTCTTCAATTCCAGCTCTTGTGTCCCATCATCCAGCAGCTCAGGCAACAAAGCGGAGTAGCTCTGATCAATTGAGATGTCGTCGACATGGACGGTGCATCTTTTCTGCCAGCCGTCCCAGGAGAGCCTCCTGTTCCACACAATGGCTCTCCAGCCTTTCCTACAGGTCAAGAAATTCTCGTCGTCGCGTTTTATCTCGACGAACTTGATAAGACCATCGTCGCAGCTGGCGACGTCATAGAAATACTCAGGGGCACAGTGATAATTGCCGTCCTCGCCTGGGAAGCCGACATTTGGTACGGGCAATGGGATTAAATCGATGATAGGACGCCCATCGAACAGGTTGTGGAGAAGGAGAATGCCATGCTTGATATCAACCCAACCCAGTGAGCTTGCTTCGGCCGTGATCTGCCTGGAGAAGTCGTGCCTGCAGCACAGCTGCTTCTGGGAGTCCGATAAGTGCGCATGGGATGCCTCCGCGGCCCTCCATGCCCGCGTTTTGGATGACAAGACATGGGCGTCAAACCGCCATACGTCGTCCTCGGCGGTCGAGTTGCGGTTGAGGAAGGCCATGGCATAGTGCTCGTGGTCGCAAGTTAGGAGGCCCAACTTTTGCCAGGCGAAGAACGTGGGGAGGGGCTGCGGGCTGTGTAGATGAAGTGGCTGGAGCCCAAGGTTAGAATGAACAGGACGAAGGCGGCCTCGGCACAGAGGAGTCAGGCTTGGTACTCATACTTGAGGCCGGGGCAGTTGACGGAGAAGTAGGAGATGCCCGGCGGGTCGACGAGCCAAAAGGTCACCGCGACCGGCTGGCCCTCGCTCGTGTGGCTCTCGGCGGTGGTCGTGTTCCGGTGGTCCGAGATGCGAGCCGCCTTGCAGAGTAGGGCCTGCTGGAATTTTTGTCTATTTGGGCCTAGCCCAATAGCAGTTTTAGAAATTCCTAATAAATCCTAGAGGCCCAGGCAGCCCATTAGTGCAAGGCAAGAGGTGGAACTAAAGTTTAGTCCCACATTGCTAGTTTAGAGAGAGTTGGACCTCTTTATAAGGGAGTCTCTTTCCACACTTGTATGAGCATGAGAACAAGAGGGACATCCACGCGCGCTCCTCCTCCGCCGCCCGCCTCACCACGCCTCGTCACGACGCGCCGCGGGTTGCGGGAATGAGCCGAGCCGATGTCTAAATTTTTGCCACGCACTACGGGTATACGAAAGGTCACACGAAAGCTGAAAAGTTTTTGCGATAGTGGAGTTTGAATGCGAACGGTGCAACCCTTCGGCTGCTAGCTGTTCGCTTCATCTTCGTCTCTTCGTTTCACCTCCCGTCGCTGCCCTCTCGCCTCCTTCTCTTGCGCCTATAAAAGGGAGGTCGCTCCTCTCAGAGAGACGCACCAAAACTCATTCTTCCTCTCGCCACCGGTTCCTGAACACTACGCTGCTGCTACGATCTTCCTCATCCTGGCTTGCGGCATGCACCGCAGCTCGGGACAGTAGGCCTCCGAAATCACACCTGTTTGAGTCCTGTACGGGAGAAGGGTGATAAGGTTTTTGGGGAGCGCTCTGCGCGACTACTGACTTCTTCGTCACGGACGCCCCAGACTCTGAGGACTACTTCCTCAACGACGACTACTTCCCCGACGTCGACAACCTCCTCGACGACATGGAGGACACCGGCCCCAAGTCCAGTGCCTCTGCTCCGGCTGCTGTCTCGTACGTGTTCTTGTTTTTCCTGTTAGAGGTCCTGTCACAGTTCCTTGTTCTAGTGTTTGCCCTAGACATGTTAGGATCTACCTCATATATGCATCTTGATCTATTGTCTTCTTTAGAGATGATCGGTTCTAGCTCATATATGCAGATGTTATTTACCTTCTCTTTGTCAAATCGCATGACTTGTTTTATCACTGCTATACTAGTCATGCTTTATCTAGTATTTCTGTTAATAAAATCATTCGGTAAATTGCTCATATTTCCAACATTCCAAAAACCATATTATAGGCAATTTACCTATGGACCCGAAGGTCTGTGGTAAACTACTCACAACTCATCGGAGGGGCTATGGTGTTGATGTAGAAGCCCTCCATGGTCGATTCCCCCTCCGGCGGAGCGCTGGCGAAGGCTCCAAGATGGGATCTCACGGATACAGAAGGTTACGGCGGTGGAAATTGTTTTTTGTTGGCTCCCTGGTTGTTTTCGGGGTACGTATGCTTATATAGGAGGAAGAAGTACGTCAGTGGCCGCTCGAGGGGCCCACGAGACAGGAGGGCGCGTCCTGTAGGGGGGGGGGGGGCGCCCTACCCTCTCATGGCCGCCTCGGCTGCTTCTTGACTTGCACTCCAATTCCCCTGGATCACGTTCGTTCCAAAAATCACGCTCCTGAAGGTTTCATTCCGTTTGGACTCCGTTTGATATTCCTTTTCTTCGAAATACTGAAATAGGCAAAAAAACAGCAATACGGGCTGGGCCTCCGATTAGTAGGTTAGTCCCAAAAATGATATAAATGTGTAAAATAAAGCCCATAAACATCCAAAAGGGGTAATATAATAGCATGGAACAATCAAAAATTATAGATACGTTGGAGACGTATCAGATCTCATTGGTACTCTTGATGTGGAAGAAAAGGCGAGAGCAAAGGACAACCATGCTCGAGGTATTGAGGGAGGTTCCAGTGCCAATCTGGTACAGAAGAAGAACTTTCAGTCCCACACGTTCAAGAACAAGGGCAAGTTTGATGGTAAAGCAAAGTTTGATGGGAAGAACAAGGCTGTGCATCACACAAACTTCAAGAAGAAGAATGACAAGAAGAAAGGTGCTTGTCATGTGTGTGGAGATCCTGATCATTGGGCTCCTAGTTGCCCCAATCGCTATGACAAGCGTCATCCCGGGAAAGGCGGAAAGACCGCTAATGTTGTCATTGGAGACACTGACATGAAGGATGCTGGGTATGGTATATTTCCCACTATTCTTTCAGTATGTCATTCTCCTGATTGGTTGACTGACACGGGTGCTAATGTGCATGTATGTGGCGATATTTCCATGTTTTCGTCTTATCAGAACGCAGGGACTTCAACCGTGCTGATGGGCAACGGTTCAAGTGCTTCTGTTCGTGGTGTTGGCACGGTCGATCTAAAGTTTACTTCAGGGAAGATCGTGCGGCTGAAGAACGTGCATTATGTCCCCTCCGTCAATAAAAATCTTGTTAGCGGATCTCTTCTGTGTAGAGATGGCTACAAGCTTGTCTTTGAGTCGAATAAATTTGTAATTTCCAAGTATGGAACCTTTGTTGGTAAAGGCTATGCGTTAGGAGGCCTGTTTCGTTTATCCTTATCAGACGTTTGCAATAAAGTTGTTAATCATATTTGCAACAATAGTGAATCAAATGTGTGGCATTCACGTCTTTGTCATGTTAACTTTGGTTGCATGTCGCGACTAGCGAAGTTGAACTTAGTCCCTAGTTTCACCACTCTCAAGGGATCCAAGTGTCAAGTGTGTGTGCAAGCTCAGCAACCACGTAAGTCTCATATGACTATGGAAACAAGAAATCTTGCACCACTAGAACTCATCATTCAGATTTATGTGAAATGAATGGTGTTTTGACAAAAGGTGGAAAGAAATATTTCATGACGTTAATTGATGACTCCACTAGATACTATCATGTGTATCTTCTGAAATCTAAGGATGAGGCTCTGAACTATTTCAAGATCTATAAAGCAGAAGCGGAAAACCAACTTGATCGAAAGATCAAGAGGCTTAGGTCCGATCGTGGTGGAGAGTATTTCTCAAATGTATTTGATTCCTTTTGTGCGGAACATGGTATAATCCATGAGAGGACGCCTCCCTATTCACCTCAGTCAAATGGGGTGGCCGAAAGGAAGAACCGTACTCTAACTGATTTGGTTAATGCCATGTTAGACACATCGGGTCTCTCCAAGGCATGGTGGGGGGAGGCGATATTGACAGCATTTCATGTCCTAAACCGAGTTCCCACAAAGAACAAAGAGATAACTCCATTCTAGGAATGGGAGAAGAAAAGGTTAAAGCTCTCTTATCTACGAACCTGGGGTTGTTTGGCGAAAGTCAATGTATCAATTCCAAAGAAGCGGAAGCTGGGACCAAAAACTGCGGATTGTGTTTTCCTGGGATATGCTTTTCATAGCATTGGTTTTAGATTCTTGGTTGTAAAATCTGAGGTACCTGACATGCATGTCGGTACGATCATGGAGCCCGACAGTACGATCATGGTTCCAAAGAAGCGGAAGCTGGGCAATTTTTCCCCTTTGCTCGTTGTTTTGACCTTTTAGCACTGACAGTAGTTCCCGACCGCTGGGCTTGGAGATATGTCTGTTCAGTAATGCGCTCATAGTTGGTTCTCGGCGGAGACTTTGGTGGTTTCCTCAGGGCATCGATAGTGCGCTTTGCTTTCACCGGATCTACCTTCTCCTCCGGAGGTGGATGTCTCTTTGCTTTTACCCCTTCAAAGAACTCCTTCACGTGGGCCTGCACAATCGTATCGTTTTCCTCCTCGGACCTCTCGTACGGTAACTTCTCTAGAGGCTTGAGAGATGATGGACCGTATTTGTATTGCCTCCCGCCTCTGGTTGTGCTGCTAGACGCCGGAGCAGACGGAGCGGCTGCGGCGTCTGTCTTCTTTCGTGCTTGCTTACAAGGCGGAGGAGAAGGAGTACGACGTGCCGGAGCAGCCGGGGCAGCGGCGGGTCTCTTCCGCCCTTGCTGGCGAGGCGGAGAAGGAGGATGCTGCTGGCTGCTCGGGAGCGCCGGCGCAGGCGGAGAAGGAGGCGGAGTGCCGCCATGCGCCGGAGAAGGAGGCGGAGTGCCGCCACGCGTGCCTTGATCGTCACTCGCCGGAGGAGGAGGCGGTGGAGGAGGCGGAGTGCCCTGACTCGCCGGAGCAGGAGGAGGAGGCGGAGGCGTCCAGTTCAGAAGGTTTATGAGCTCCTTCTTCCATAGGCATGGAGTCTTCAGAGCAGAACCCAGCCTAGTCTCCCCTTCACCGTTAGGGTGGTCAAGCACGAGGTCCTCAAATCCCTCCGTTATTTCATCGACCATCACCTTAGCATATCCTTTTGGAATCGGCTGGCAGTGATAAGTTGTGCCGGGTCCACTAGGATAAACTTGGCCAACAGCCGCCTTGACCTTCAAATTCATCCATCGCGCCATCATGTGGCAATTTTGAGACTCCGTGATACCATCCACGGGATAGCTGGCAGGAGCCGTCAAGACATGCTCCGGCTGAAGCAGCTCGGTGGAAGCCATGCTGCTTCTCCGCTGAGATGGCGGGGTAGCTTCGGGGGAAGCTTCGGCATGTCGTTTGTTGCGATCTGCTACTTCTCGTTCCTCTTCTCGATCCTCTAGCCCCATTACCCTTCCAAGCAGCGCCTGCATTTGGTCCTGCTCCAGTTTCTTCCTCCTCTCGTGGGTTTTGTAACCCCCTGCGTCCGGAAAACCAACCTTCCACGGAATGGAGCCTGGCGTGCCTCGTGTCCGTCCAGGGTGCTCGGGATTCCCAAGGGCCATTGTGAGCTCGTCCTTCTCCCTGTTTGGAAGGAACGTCCCTCGCTGCGCTGCATCGATATAGTGTCGAAGGTTCTTGACTGGTGTTTGCAGTTGCTCGTCCGTCCACTGACACTTCCCTGTTACAGGGTCCAAGGTTCCTCCAGCCCCGAAGAACCAAGTCCGGCAACGGTCTGGCCAGCGCATTGTCTCTGGTTCGATCCCTTTTTCAAGCAGATCATGCTCAGCCTTGGACCACTTAGGCCGGGCTTTGAGGTAGCCACCTGACCCCGTGTGATGGTGAAGCTTCTTCTTCGCAGCATTTTTCTTGTTTGTCTCCGACATCTTCTTACTCTTTTCCGATGTCTTGTGGGCCACAAATGCGGGCCAGTGATCTTTGATCTTCTCATATTTGCCGATGAATTCTGGTGTCTTTTTTTCCTTGACAAACTGGTTCAGCTCTTTCCTCCACCTCCTCATTAGGCCTGCCATCTTCTTAAGAGCACAAGACTTGATTAATTGCTCTTTAACTGGCTTCTCCGGATCCTCCTCTGGCGGTAGGGTGAAATTTACCTTCAGCTCAGTCCAAAGATCTTCTTTCTGCATATCATTGACATAAGACACCTCAGCGTCTTCATCCTTAGCAGGCTTATACCATTGCTGGATGCTGATCGGGATCCTGTCCCTAACAAGAACCCCGCACCGAGCAGAAAATGCCTTTCTTGTCCGGATGGGTTCAATTGGTTCGCCATCGGGCGCGATTTCTATGATCTCAAACTTTTCATCCGAGCTCAACTTTTTCTTCGGGCCTCGTCTCCTTACCGAAGTTGTGCTCGATCCGGAGGGCTAGAAATTATAAGGAAGAAAGACGACAGTAATTAATATGTGTACATATACCAAAACAATGGATGCATCAATTAACTAGTCAGCACGGGCTTAACTAATATATATATACCTGGCCGGACTCAGTTAGGTGACCGGAGCAGTCAGCATGGTCTCCTTCGTCTTGTACCTCCATTGTGCCACCGGAGCCATCATGAACGTGTGACGCCCGGGTAATTAAGCTACAGTAATCCCCGCTAATGATGCCACGTCACCTCGGTTACTGTGGATAAACTCGCGTTAGTTCGGAACCTAGTTCGAATTTCAAATTCAAAATCGAGCAAACAATAAAAGTTTTCAAATATTAAAATTTAAATGTTCGGAGTGGACCAAATAATACATAGGTAATTATGGTGGAGTAACCAAACTTTGATAAAATGTTTAAAGGCCCTAAGACAATTAAAACAATAGTGAAAACAATTAAACAAATGCCTATTGAATTTATAAAATGCTAACACTATTTTATTATGGGTTAAGAATTAATCTCGTAGCAGTTTATTGGTAAATACAAATTAGGCACTAGTGGTAATTTTATAAAACTGAAAATAAAAGAAACTACAAAATAAATAAAAGAAAGAAAATACAAAAGAGAAACAAAAAACAAAAGGAGGAGAAGCCCCCCCCCCCTGCTGGACCGCGGCCCAGCTGGCCATCGGGCCAACCAGGCCGGCCCAGGTCGGCCCCCCACTCCTCTCCCTTATCCACTCCTCCTCCCCACTCGTCCCACCGACACCCCCCACTCCACCCACTCGCCCCCCCTCCTCTCTCCCGATCTGGATCGGGATCCAGAGGAGACCGTCGCCGCCAGGCCTCGTCGCCGCCGAACGCCGTCCCCGTCCTCCTCCTCGCCGGTCCTCCCCGACCGCCGTCAAGCCCACTGCCCCGTCCCCTACTCCCCCCGTGAGCTCCCCCTTCGCCCCCCTCTCCCCCTAGGTCGCCTCGGTCGTCGCCCTCCCCGCCCGCGGTCGACGCGCTCCGGCGCCACCGTCGCCCGCGCCCTGCCGCGCCGGACCGTCCCGCCCCCGCCTCTCCTTTCCCCGACCGGCTCCACCACCGGGCCCCGACGAGCTTCACCGCGCCCGGGCACGCGCTCGCCGCGCCCGCGACCTCCCGTGACCGCACCCCGGCCTCCTCTCCCTCCGGCGACGCTGGCCCCGTGCTCCCCCGCCTCGGCCACGCGCCCCGGCCACCGGCCTCCCTCGCTGCGCCTCCGTCCCCCTGCTTCCCCGCCGGCGCTCGCCCCTGCGCCCCCGCATCCTCCGCACACGGCCGCGGCCATGGCCGATGGCGCCGGCCCCCAGCGCTCCTCCGCGCGGCCGCCTTTCCACAGGCCACGGCCGGCGCGCCCCGCTTCGGCCCTGGCCTCGCCGTGGCCACCGCCCCCTGGTCCGGCGCCTTGCCGGGTCCGCCCGCACCTGGGCGTGCGCCCGCTCGGGCTGCGTCCTGCACCCGCGTCCACTAGGCGGCGCCTGATAGGCCCCTGTGCCTATGGCACGTGGGGCCCGCCCTAGAACGTTTTAGAAAAAAAAGAAAATAATAAAATTAAAAAATATATATTAAATAAATAAATAAATAATAACTAAAATAATTAAAATATTAATTAATTAATTAATTAAGTTAATTAATCCTGATTAGATTAACCTAATCACTAATTAAATTAACTAATCTGTAATTAACCTAAATAGAGGATGACAGGTGGGTCCCACTGGACCCACACGTCAGGTTGACCAGGTCAATGGTCAACGTTGACTACTGACATCACTCTGATGTCATGCTAACGCCAGCATTTACTATTCTGGATAATGTTGGATTAAATAATTAATTAAATTCCAGAAATTAATAAAATCTTTAGAAAATCATATCTTTTAATCCGTAACTCGGATTAAAATATTTTCAACATGGAAGTTGCTCAGAACGATGAGACGATTTCGGATACGCAATCCGTTTGTCCGCCACACACCCCTAACCTATCGAACTCGCAACTTCCCCCTCCGGCTCCTCTGCCCGGAAACACGAAACACCGGGAATACTTTCCCGGATGTTTCCCCCCTTAACCGGTATCACCTCATACCACGTTAGGGCACGCCTAGCATCGTTACTTGTCTTGTCATGCATCGATATGCATCTGTTTACATGGTATTCATTGTTTCTTCCCCCTCTTCTCTCCGGTAGACTACGAGACCGACGCTGCTGCTGCCCAGTTCGACTACGGAGTTGACGACCCCTCCTTCTTGCCAGAGCAACCAGGCAAGCCCCCCACCCTTGATCACCAGATATCGCCTATTCTACTCTATACTGTTTGCATTAGAGTAGTGTAGCATGTTACTGCTTTCTGTTATACCTATCCTGATGCATAGCCTGTCCTTGATACTACTGTTGTTACCTTTACCTGCAATCCTATATGCTTAGTATAGGATGCTAGTATATTCATCTGTGGCCCTACATTCTTGTCCGTCAGCCGTGCTATACTATCGGGCCGTGATCACTCGGGAGGTGATCACGGGTATATACTATATAATTTATACATGATACATGTGGAGACTAAAGTCGGGTCGGCTGGTGGAGCACCCGCGAGTGGATCTTTGTGGCGGAGCAACAGGGCAGGTTGAGACCGCCTAGGAGAGAGGTGGGCCTGGCCCTGTTCGGCGTTCGCGGATACTTAACACGCTTAACGAGATCTTGGTATTTGATCTGAGTTGGCTACGAGCCTATACGCACTAACCAACTACGTGGGAAAGATATGGGCACTCGGCGTCGTGGTATCAGCCGAAGCACTTCGTGACGCCAGCGACTGAGTGGCGCGCGCCGGATTGGAACGTAAGCCTGCTCTTGTATTAAGGGGGCTAGTTCTGCTTTCGGCCGCGTACGCAACATGCAGACCCCTGTGCGCTTAGGTTTAGACCGGCGTGCTGGCCTCTCTGTTGAGCCTAGGTGGGGCTGCGACGTGTTGATCTTTCGTGGTCGGGCATGACCCGGGAAAGTGTGTCCGGCCAAATGGGATCAAGCGTGTTGGGTAAGTTGGTGCACCCCTGCAGGGAAGTTAATCTATTCGAATAGCCGTGATCTTCGGTAACAGGACGACTTGGAGTTGTACCTTGACCTTATGACAACTAGAATGGTATACTTAATAAAACACACCCATCCAAGTGCCAGATACAACCCGGTGATCGCTTTTCCACAGGGCGACGAGGGGAGGATCGCCGGGTAGGATTATGCTATGCGATGCGACTGGAGATGCTACTTGGAGATGCTACTTGGAGATGCTACTTGGAGGACTTCAATCTACTCTCTTCTACATGCTGCAAGACGGAGGCTGCCAGAAGCGAAGTCTTTGACAGGATTAGCTATCCCCCTTTTATTCTGGTATTCTGCAGTTCAGTCCACCGATATGGCCCTTTACACATATACCCATGCATATGTAGTGTAGCTCCTTGCTTGCGAGTACTTTGGATGAGTACTCACGGTTGCTTTTCTCCCTCTTTTCCCCTTTCCCTTCTACCTGGTTGTCGCAACCAGATGCTGGAGCCCTGGAGCCAGACGCCACCGTCGACGATGATTCCTACTACACTGGAGGTGCCTACTACTACGTGCAGGCCGCTGACGACGACCAGGAGTAGTTAGGAGGATCCCAGGCAGGAGGCCTGCGCCTCTTTCGATCTGTATCCCAGTTTGTGCTAGCCTTCTTAAGGCAAACTTGTTTAACTTATGTCTGTACTCAGATATTGTTGCTTCCGCTGACTCGTCTATGATCGAGCACTTGTATTCGAGCCCTCGAGGCCCCTGGCTTGTATTATGATGCTTGTATGACTTATTTTATTTGTAGAGTTGTGTTGTGATATCTTCCCGTGAGTCCCTGATCTTGATCGTACACATTTGCGTGCATGATTAGTGTACAATTTAATCGGGGGCGTCACAAGTTGGTATCAGAGCCGACTGCCGATAGGAATCCCCTTTCCAACTCCTTGGCCGAAGTTGAGTCTAGCCATTGCAAAACTTTCACTAACTTGGCTGTGTGCCTTACGGGCCCACGTCGCCATTGGGTGGTATTAGGATCTTTTACTCCTCATCTATACTCTGGGACTCTGACCTCTCTTCTAGTCGGGTTAAATGATTTTCTAAAATCTAACTTTAGGTTCTCGAAAACGCTTTCTCCCGGAGAGCCCCTTCAGTCTAGATGATCGCCGACTGCACATGAAGATTTCAAAGTTACTTTCCGATACTCTTTCGGGACTGCCCATTGCTTTTGCAATTCACTACCACCGAAATATCCCTATGAATAAATTCATACACCATTCTTACTTAGTCCCCAGTTGTTCTTTTTATTACAAGACGCCCCGAAATACTCGTTGTTGTTCTTAGAATACTTACGCCTACTGCCTTGCAGTTCCTTACCACCTGAATACCCATACGGATAATTTCTCGCACTTATCGAGTATCCGCTCATCCCCAGTTGATTCATGTATTTCACGAAAGTCTTCGAAATGCCATTCGATCTTCCAAAAATCCCGAGCAGCCTATTGCTCTTGAAATTCTTGCTTGCTTGCATTATGGTTAATCCCATAAGTCTCGTAATCAGATTGACATCCCTTGTCATTATCATTTGGGTCTGTTGATTCGATATGTTGTGAATGCTCGCAATCCTCAATCAGGTCCTAGAATTCATCCCTCCGGCTCAGACGTCATTTTGGACATGAGCTGGTTATCAACCAATTAAATTGCCGTCGGTTGTGCCCCTAAGTCTATTGAACTTATCCATCCTTGGTCAGAGCGTCTGCTTCTGATCTTTTGTTTTGGAAATCATAATTCCTTTGTTATCTAAGCATCAAATTATTCATCTGTCCTATAATATGATGCCCGTGCATTCTTTCTTCCTCTGATTGAGTACTGATACTCACATCAGCTCCGTTGTGGATCGCCCGATCCATTGTTGGATTTTACCTGACAACACCCTTCATATTTAATAACCTTGTGAGCCTTTCCTCTGATACATAATGCCTTTGGTAAATTGTATCCTCTGCTTTCTCAACCATGCTCTGCCTTCGAGCTTGAGTTAATTACTTCTAAAGATTCTAGTATATGATTCTGAGATGCCCCGATGGGTTGAACCTATGCCTTCCTTAATATGTGTGAACTCGGAAGTTTTCACGAGTCGTACTCATCTGGTATTTCACTAGGTAAAACTTTCAACACTAATGCTTTTATCAAAGCGAGAAGTGAATGGAAGGTTATACATTGAAGAAGTGGGAGTCGACCTTGAACCTTGCGTTCATGCCCATGGACACAATGTATAACTTATCATGGAAGCTGCTCGTAAAAATAGTTACCCCCTTGCTATAAGTTCATCTTGTATCCGTGGTTCGATCATTTATGATCGTGGTTTCCGACCATGTTCTCCTTTAAATACCATTTCTCGTGCAAGTTTAAGCACTTGTCTTCTGCAGAGTATTACCCCAGTCCAACCTCTACTTTGATTTGTCGTCGAGTATTACCCCCTGGATCTCGAGATTATCTTGGAACTGCATAACTTCTTATGAGTTCTTCATCAAGTACTACATTCTCACTGATTACGGTTTTTTTTCACGGGCTTCGAGTTATTAAACACTCAAGGGCATCGATAACTGAATCGAGTCCGCATCGCGATTAAACAACTCTTAGTAATATCCTTTACTTGCGAGTTTGTACTCGATCATGTCATTCCTAGCCCGATCGGCTATAACATTAACGTGCTAAATCTTAACTGTGCTACCTAGTCCTTAATCCTGGAGCACAACCTTCGATGATGAGCTAAGCTTATGTCGATTTCCTCATCTTATCATTCCACTTTGAACAACAAGCTTGATTCTGAGTTGGTGTCTTATCCGTGGTTCAAATAATCTTTTGCTGCATCAGTCCTTTTACTTGATGTAGTGGAGGTTCGATTACTTCCCCCTGGAGCCTATCGACAAAATTTGTCGTGATCATCATCAACATTTTGACTCCTTCCAGGTTTCCAATTGAATTCTTGATGAGAAATACCATCCTTGCCCTCGATGTTTCGTGTTATCATCGACCACTTTATTGCCCTCCGTTCAACACAAACTTGTTCGTGTTTTGTGTTATACCTTGAGTTCCTTGCTACCCAGCATTGTTCTTCTTTACCTTGTAATATTACCACCTTTTATGTCAAGAATGTCGTGGGAATTTCACCACCTCTTAAGAATTCTTGGTATGGTGATACTTCTCACCATCGCCATTCTTCTTGGGTCCTCGTGTTGATTCCAACCAGGGTACCAACAAGTGAACGGTGTTGTTTGGATTCTTCCTTCTAGCAACCCTATTTCTTTGAAGTTAATGGTCGGAAGTTCATTCTTAGGCTATTGATTATTGAATCACCATTCTGACATTGATCGTGCAACCCAACCCATATTTCGGGCGCACCTTTCAACCCATGTTTAATTGTGTATGTTTTCCTCGAGCATACTTCCTTATATCATTTGATCTGACAAATGTTATCTCCTTGTTCACTTAATTGTGGAAATCCATCTTTTGGGAATCTCGATGAATTGCCGATGAGTTCACCAGACACCTCCTTGTCCTCTCCTTGGGTTAATGATGGACTCTTGTTAACGGAAATCACTTCATAGTTCATTTCCCCGAGAATCTTACAATGTCACCTCGTCAATTTGTGTTGCACCTTTTCTTCTCGGACATCCTGAGTCTGAGGTATCATGACACCAATCGGATCTGAATCTCGGTCAGATACGATGGCTGGGACAACTTTCCAAGAGTTATGATATTGGTCCTTTGATGAACCGGTGACATGATGTCATGCCTAGCACCCCCCCTGGGTGGAGGACCGATCATTATAAATTCTTTTGCAAGGATAACCATTCTTCCTGGAGGAAATTGTAAGACCTATTTTATAAGCTGTTCCTGATGGATCCATTGAGTATCTGAAGTCCGACCTTTGCTTGAAGACCATGTCAATGCTATCTCGAAGCATGTCTGTGGTACTCCGATTTTCAACAAGAACATTTGAAACCCAATGCTAAATGTTTCTCGCTCGATTATCCAAACACCGTTGTTTGCGTAATGTCATGAAATTCCTCTCCACTTACCTAAAAGGGTTTTCTACGTTATATCCTGTCATGGATATCATGCTCTGCTTGTCCTTGGGAAGGATATACCCCTGGAATATGTGTTTCAACACATTTTCCTTTCCATTGTTCTGTTTAATCTGATATTCATATTTTCCTTTCCATTGTTTTGTTTAAACCTTCTTGTGACCTATATGAGCGGTAATAATTCCCTGCTTATGTAAACACCTCGGTGTACCATCTTGTCTGGTGTAACCCTGTTACTATTGTTGATGACATTCCGGTAGCCACCGATGGACGAGAACTTGGCCTATTGGTCCGCCTCGTTCGACGAGCAGGAATTGGTTCTCTTCGTCCCTCGCCCTTGGTACCGATGTTGTTGCCGACATAACTAATAGGCTACCCTCTGGCATGCCTTGCTATTGTGACCGAGCAAGATGTCAGCCCCCCCTTCCTACCTTTAACCCACATGGTGGGCCCATAACCCACAGTTCCACAGGATCGAAACCTGACTCTCCTGTACCACCTGTTGTCAAAGTTATTCCTCGTGCTTGACTTTGTATGTAATTCACGGGCCACTTGCCTGTTGATCTATTCTGGTATCGGACACAATACTTATTCCCGTTGCTCAGAACCCCTTTCGCACTCTGCTTCAGGCAATGAACGATTGCCTATCCGCTTGAAACTTCTTATTGCACCGTCTTACTTTGCTCTCGATATGTGTAATTTGTTCAACTCGAGAGATACTCATATGTTCATTCTTGGGATACCCCCAGATGAATTTCCCTTATAACATCCTATCATTGTAGAGCTCCTTACCTATTCGTAAGTACGATGGAGTTCCCCGAAGAAAGGACGACAACTTCATCATGATGCTTTGGAATAAAGAATTGAAGACATCAACGAAAGGGATTGACTTCTTCGAGGAGATCCGTTTGAATGTCGTAACCAGAGCTTTCCCCCTTACTCCCTCTTAAATCTCGGGACGAGATTTCTTGTAGTGGAGGAGAATTGTGACGCCCGGGTAATTAAGCTACAGTAATCCCCGCTAATGATGCCACGTCACCTCGGTTACTGTGGATAAACTCGCGTTAGTTCGGAACCTAGTTCGAATTTCAAATTCAAAATCGAGCAAACAATAAAAGTTTTCAAATATTAAAATTTAAATGTTCGGAGTGAACCAAATAATACATAGGTAATTATGGTGGAGAAACCAAACTTTGATAAAATGTTTAAAGGCCCTAAGACAATTAAAACAATAGTGAAAACAATTAAACAAATGCCTATTGAATTTATAAAATGCTAACACTATTTTATTATGGGTTAAGAATTAATCTCGTAGTAGTTTATTGGTAAATACAAATTAGGCACTAGTGGTAATTTTATAAAACTGAAAATAAAAGAAACTACAAAATAAATAAAAGAAAGAAAATACAAAAGAGAAACAAAAAAACAAAAGGAGGAGAAGCCCCCCCCCCCTGCTGGACCGCGGCCCAGCTGGCCATCGGGCCAACCAGGCCGGCCCAGGTCGGCCCCCCACTCCTCTCCCTTATCCACTCCTCCTCCCCACTCGTCCCACCGACACCCCCCACTCCACCCACTCGCCCCCCTCCTCTCTCCCGATCTGGATCGGGATCCAGAGGAGACCGTCGCCGCCAGGCCTCGTCGCCGCCGAACGCCGTCCCCGTCCTCCTCCTCGCCGGTCCTCCCCGACCGCCGTCAAGCCCACTGCCCCGTCCCCTACTCCCCCCGTGAGCTCCCCCTTCGCCCCCCTCTCCCCTAGGTCGCCTCGGTCGTCGCCCTCCCCGCCCGCGGTCGACGCGCTCCGGCGCCACCGTCGCCCGCGCCCTGCCGCGCCGGACCGTCCCGCCCCCGCCTCTCCTTTCCCCGACCGGCTCCACCACCGGGCCCCGACGAGCTTCACCGCGCCCGGGCACGCGCTCGCCGCGCCCGCGACCTCCCGTGACCGCACCCCGGCCTCCTCTCCCTCCGGCGACGCTGGCCCCGTGCTCCCCCGCCTCGGCCACGCGCCCCGGCCACCGGCCTCCCTCGCTGCGCCTCCGTCCCCCTGCTTCCCCGCCGGCGCTCGCCCCTGCGCCCCCGCATCCTCCGCACACGGCCGCGGCCATGGCCGATGGCGCCGGCCCCCAGCGCTCCTCCGCGCGGCCGCCTTTCCACAGGCCACGGCCGGCGCGCCCCGCTTCGGCCCTGGCCTCGCCGTGGCCACCGCCCCCTGCTCCGGCGCCTTGCCGGGTCCGCCCGCACCTGGGCGTGCGCCCGCTCGGGCCGCGTCCTGCGCCCGCGCCCGCTAGGCGGCGCCCGATAGGCCCCTGTGCCTATGGCACGTGGGGCCCGCCCTGGAACGTTTTAGAAAAAAGAATAATAAAATTTTAAAAATATATATTAAATAAATAAATAAATAATAACTAAAATAATTAAAATATTAATTAATTAATTAATTAAGTAATTAATTAAGTTAATTAATCCTGATTAGATTAACCTAATCACTAATTAAATTAACTAATCTGTAATTAACCTAAACAGAGGATGACAGGTGGGTCCCACTGGACCCACACGTCAGGTTGATTAGGTTGACTGCTGACATCACTCTGATGTCATGCTGACGTCAGCATTTACTATTCTGGATAATGTTGGATTAAATAATTAATTAAATTCCAGAAATTAATAAAATCTTTAGAAAATCATATCTTTTAATCCGTAACTCGGATTAAAATATTTTCAACATGGAAGTTGCTCAGAACAACGAGACGATTCCGGATACGCAATCCGTTCGTCCGCCACACACCCCTAACCTATCAAACTCGCAACTTCCCCCTCCGGCTCCTCTGCCCGAAAACACGAAACACCGGCAATATTTTCCCGGATATTTCCCCCCTTAACCAGTATCACCTCATACCACGTTAGGGCACGCCTAGCATCGTTACTTATCTTGTCATGCATCGATATGCATCTGTTTACATGGTATTCATTGTTTCTTCCCCCTCTTCTCTCCGGTAGACTACGAGACCGACGCTGCTGCTGCCCAGTTCGACTACGGAGTTGACGACCCCTCCTTCTTGCCAGAGCAACCAGGCAAGCCCCCCCTTGATCACCAGATATCGCCTATTCTACTCTATACTGTTTGCATTAGAGTAGTGTAGCATGTTACTGCTTTCTGTTATACCTATCCTGATGCATAGCCTGTCCTTGATACTACTGTTGTTACCTTTACATGCAATCCTATATGCTTAGTATAGGATGCTAGTATATTCATCTGTGGCCCTACATTCTTGTCCGTCAGCCGTGCTATACTATCGGGCCGTGATCACTCGGGAGGTGATCACGGGTATATACTATATACTTTATACATGATACATGTGGAGACTAAAGTCGGGTCGGCTGGTGGAGCACCCGCGAGTGGATCTCTGTGGCGGAGCGACAGGGCAGGTTGAGACCGCCTAGGAGAGAGGTGGGCCTGGCCCTGTTCGGCGTTCGCGGATACTTAACACGCTTAACGAGATCTTGGTATTTGATCTGAGTTGGCTACGAGCCTATACGCACTAACCAACTACGTGGGAAAGATATGGGCACTCGGTGTCGTGGTATCAGCCGAAGCACTTCGTGACGCCAGCGACTGAGTGGTGCGCGCCGGATTGGAACGTAAGCTGCTCTTATTAAGGGGCTAGTTCTGCTTTCGGCCGCGTACGCAACGTGCAGGTGTGCTATGGGCGATGGGCCCAGACCCCTGTGCGCTTAGGTTTAGACCGGCGTGCTGGCCTCTCTGTTGAGCCTAGGTGGGGCTACGACATGTTGATCTTTCGCGGCCGGGCATGACCCGGGAAAGTGTGTCCGGCCAAATGGGATCAAGCGTGTTGGGTAAGTTGGTGCACCCCTGCAGGGAAGTTAATCTATTCGAATAGCCATGATCTTCGGTAACAGGACGACTTGGAGTTGTACCTTGACCTTATGACAACTAGAATCGGATACTTAATAAAACACACCCTTCCAAGTGCCAGATACAACCCGGTGATCGCTTTTCCACAGGGCGACGAGGGGAGGATCGCCGGGTAGGATTATGCTATGCGATGCGACTGGAGATGCTACTTGGAGATGCTACTTGGAGATGCTACTTGGAGATGCTACTTGGAGATGCTACTTGGAGGACTTCAATCTACTCTCTTCTACATGCTGCAAGATGGAGGCTGCCAGAAGCGAAGTCTTCGATAGGATTAGCTATCCCCCTTTTATTCTGGCATTCTGCAGTTCAGTCCACCGATTGGCCCTTTACACATATACCCATGCATATGTAGTGTAGCTCCTTGCTTGCGAGTACTTTGGATGAGTACTCACGGTTGCTTTTCTCCCTCTTTTCCCCTTTCCCTTCTACCTGGTTGTCGCAACCAGATGCTGGAGCCCTGGAGCCAGACGCCACCGTCGACGATGATTCCTACTACACTGGAGGTGCCTACTGCTACGTGCAGGCTGCTGACGACGACCATGAGTAGTTTAGGAGGATCCCAGGCAGGAGGCCTGCGCCTCTTTTGATCTGCATCCCTGTTTGTGCTAGCCTTTTTAAGGCAAACTTGTTTAACTTATGTTTGTACTCAGATATTGTTGCTTCCGCTGACTCATCTATGATCGAGCACTTGTATTCGAGTCCTCGAGGCCCCTGGCTTGTATTATGATGCTTGTATGACTTATTTTATTTGTAGAGTTGTGTTGTGATATCTTCCCGTGAGTCCCTGATCTTGATCTTACACATTTGCGTGCATGATTAGTGTACGATTTAATCGGGGGCGTCACAGAACGTTAACATAGTCCTCCTCTTGTACCGGCATTAATGGGTCGAAGCCACCATCATAAACATAGCCCTCTTCTTCATCTAGCTGATCAACGGTGTCGAGGAGAAATGACGCAACATCATCACTTGATCCATTTGCGATTATGTCCCCCAACATCGCTTCTGTTTCTTCGTCTCGGGAGTGCTCCATAGTTTCTGCAAATATTTACAACATGTCAATTATTATTCAAATATGGTACAGATGGATATATATATATATATATATATATATATATATATATATTAGTGGCAAACGTAGAACTAGCTAGCTAATCACAAGAAGGAATCATGTTAGTGGCCTCGACACAACGCTTCAAGGGTTTGGGGTGGCCTCGACGATAACGCTATTTTAACTTGATAAATTTGGGTGGCCTCGAGAGAGTTAATTTGTCGGGTAGGGGCGCGGCGGGAGGGGGTAGGAGACCAACACGTTTTCTCTCTAGGGTTTGGGTGTCCTCGAGAGTTTTGGTCGAGCGAGAGGGCCAAGGGGGTGCTGCAGTTGTATAAGTTATCACGGTCGAGAGGGGGTATATATATATCGACCGCCCCTCATGTCGAAGTTATCTAGAGGGGTTATATCGACAACGACGCGACATACATATACATGGGAAAATAATGTTATCAGGGAGGGGGTATCGGTACCACCCCCTAGCTCGTGTTGAAGTTTCTTCTTTCTCCTCTATTCCTTTCTTTCTTCTTCTCCTCTTCTTTTTCTTCTTCTCCCTCGAGAAAGGAAAATAATTAAGGAAAAGGAAGAAAAGAGAAAAAGGAAGAAGGAAGAAGAAGAAGAAAAAAAAGAGGAGAAGAAGAAAGAAATAGAGGAGAAAGAAGAAAAAATAGAATTTCTTCTTTCTCCTCTATTCCTTTCTTCTTCTCCTCTTCTTTTTCTTCTTTTTTCCTCTTCTTATTTATTTCTCCTCTTCTTCCTCTCCTCTTTTTCTCCTTTCTTCCTCTTCTTATTTTCCTTTTTCCTCTCATTCTTTTAGTATTGCTTGTTTTTAAAAAATGTTCAAATAGAAAATTTCGAAAAAAACAAAGGTTTTGCCTAATGCATTGTTCATATGAATATACAAACACTTGCATATTATACAATAATTAATATCACCAATAGATACAATAAATATAGAGTGACGAAGAGCCAATAGATACAAAAAATCTATGAACAGAAAAAAACATGAACAATAAATACACATATGAACAATAAATACATATATGAACAAAAACATGCTCTGAACAATTTTTGAACATTACATACACATAGCCACATACATACACATATACATTATATATATATATATATATATATATATATATATATGAACAGAAAAAATTAAACTAATAAAAATGAAAAAAAACAGAGCCGCATATATATATATATATAGCCACATACATACACATATATATATACATTGAACAAAAAAATTAAACTAATAAAAATGAAAAAAACAGAGTCGGTGCGGCGCGGCGGCTCACAGCGGTGGCGGCGCGCGGGGGCGGGCGACGGCGACGGGGCAGAGGCTCGGGGCGCGGTGCGCGGGGGAGGGCGACGACGACGGGGAAGCCTGGCGGTGACGACGGCGGGCGCGGGCTCGGGGAGGACGGCGCGGGCTCGGGGAGGCCGGCGCGGGCTCGGGGAGGCCGGCGACGACGACGGGCGCGGGCGACGGCGATGGCGACGGCGGGGGCGGCCGGCGGCGTCGGGGCAGCCTGGCGGCGTCGATGTGCTCGGCGTCGTCGGGGGGCAACTGGTGGCGATGAACTCTGCAAAACTACGAAGTGCTACTTATATACAAGGAGCATTGGTCCCGGTTGGTGGCTCAAACCGGGACTAATGCACCCTTTAGTCCCGGTTGGTGCCACCAACCGGGACCAAAGGCCTCTTTTTGGCAGCCCAAAGGGCGGGAAGCTGCGGCCTTTAGTCCCGGTTGGGGCCACGAACCGGTACCAATGCACCCCCCTTTAGTCCCGGTTGGAGCCACCAACCGGGACCAAAGGCCCCTGTGCTGCCCGCATCGGGGCCAAAGTTTAGTCCCACCTCGCTAGTTGAGAGGGGCGCGCAGTGGTTTATAAGCCCCACTGCCGCACCCCTCTCGAACTCCTCTCTACTGCAGGCTTATGGGCCTACTTGCGACTGCTTTGTCTGATGGGCCTTCTGGGCCTACTGCGGGCCTGAATCCTGGCCCATAGTAGGGATTCAAGTCGTATTTAGGCCGTGGGGGCCCAGTGGGGGACATTTTTTTTGTTTTTTGTTTTCTTTACTTATTGTTGCTATTTTTACTTTTTTCCAGTTTTTTTGTTTTGTTTTGTGCATTATTTATTTTCTTTTGTTTTTTGCTTTATTTTTAATTCTTTTTTGCTTTTAGTTTTAGGAAAATTATAAACTTTCCACTTTTTTTGTTTTTTTGTTTTCTTTCTTGCTTTATTTATTTTATTTTGTTTCTACTTACAACAAAATACTTATTGTTGTTTTTTTGTTTTGTTTTCTGCATTATTTATTTTCTTTTGTTTTTTGCTTTATTTTTTTAATTCTTTTTGCTTTTAGTTTTAGGAAAATTATAAACTTTCCACTTTTTTGTTTTTTTGTTTTCTTTCTTGCTTTATTTATTTTATTTTGTTTTTACTTACAACAAAATACTTATTGTTGCTATTTTTAATTATTACGAGGGCCAAACCATAAGACATTAAAGCATTTCAAATGAACTCTAAAAAAGTTGAAAGTTGGCATGGTATCATAAATTGACCCATATATAGCATGTGCATGTACAAAACGGACAATGGTATCATACTCGTCAGTTACAAAGTTGGCATGGTATCATCATAATAGTTGCGGGAGAAAGTCTTCACTTTTTCTTCGCTTGTGTCATTTGCTTATTGCGCCGTAACCATGGATAATCTTCATCGTTTATCAGGATGCTGGGGTCAGCCTTGACTTTAAAGGGAGGAATTTCATGAAACTTTTCATAATCTTCAGACATGTCTGTCTTGTCCTCCACTCCCACGATGTCCCTTTTTCCTGGAAGAACTATGTGGCGCTTTGGCTCATTGTATGATGTATTCGCTTCCTTATCTTTTCTCTTTCTCGGTCTGGTAGACATGTCCTTCACATAGATAACTTGTGCCACATCATTGGCAAGGACGAACGGTTCGTCAGTGTACCCAAGATTTTTCAGATCCACTGTTGTCATTCCATACTGTGGGTCTACCTGTACCCCGCCTCCTGACACATTGACCCATTTGCACTTAAACAAAGGGACCTTAAAATCATGTTCGTAGTCAAGTTCCCATATGTCCACTATGTAACCATAATATGTGTCATTTCCCCTCTCGGTTGTTGCATCAAAGCGGACACCGCTGTTTTGGTTGGTGCTCTTTTGATCTTGGTCAATCGTGTAAAATGTATTCCCATTTATCTCGTATCCTTTCCAAATCAATACAGTCAAAGATGGTCCCCTGGATAACAAGTACAGCTCATCACAAACAGTGTTGTCACCTCTGATATGTGCTTCCAACCAACTGCTGAAAGTCCTGATGTGTTCACATGTAATCCAGTCGTCGCACTGCTCCGGGTGTTTGGAGCGCAGACTGTTTTTGTGTTCATCGACATACGGGGTCACCAAGGTAGAGTCCTGTAGAACTGTGTAGTGTGCTTGAGACCAAGAATATCCGTCCCTGCATATTATTGAGTCCCTTCCAAGCGTGCCTTTTCCAGTTAGTCTCCCCTCATACCGCCATTTAGGAGACCTATCTTCTTAAGGCCAGGAATGAAGTCAACACAAAACCCGATGACATCCTCTGTTTGATGGCCCATGGAGATGCTTCCTTCTGGCCTAGCGCGGTTACGGACATATTTCTTTAGGACTCCCATGAACCTCTCAAAGGGGTACATATTGTGTAGAAATACGGGGCCCAGAATGACAATCTCGTCAACTAGATGAACTAGGACGTGCGTCATGATATTGAAGAAGGATGGTGGGAACACCAGCTCGAAACTGATAAGACATTGCACCACATCACTCCTTAGCCTTGGTATGATTTCTGGATTGATCACCTTCTGAGATATTGCATTGAGGAATGCACATAGCTTCACAATGGCTAATCGGACATTTTCCGGTAGAAGCCCCTCAATGCAACCGGAAGCAGTTGCGTCATAATCACGTGGCAGTCATGAGACTTTAGGTTCTGAAACTTTTTCTCTGCCATATTTATTATTCCTTTTATATTCGACAAGAAGCCAGTCGGGACCTTCATACTAAGCAGGCATTCAAAGAAGATTTCCTTCTCTTCTTTGGTAAGAGCATAGCTGGCAGGACCTTCATACTGCTTTGGAGGCATGCCGTCTTTTTCGTGCAAACGTTGCAGGTCCTCCCGTGCCTCAGCTGTATCTTTTGTCTTCCCATACACGCCCAAGAAGCCTAGCAGGTTCATGCAAAGGTTCTTCGTCACGTGCATCACGTCGATCAAAGAGCGGACCTCTAGGTCTTTTCAGTAGGGTAGGTCCCAAAATATAGATTTCTTCTTCCACATGGGTGCGTGTCCCCCAGCGTCACTTGGAATAGCTAGTCCGCCGGGACCCTTTCCAAAGATTACGTGTAAATCATTGACCATAGCAAGTACGTGATCACCGGTATGCATGGCGGGCTTCTTCCGGTGATCTGCCTCGCCTTTGAAATGCTTGCCTTTCTTTCGACATTGATGGTTGTGTTGGGGAACGTAGCAGAAATTCAAAATTTTCCTACGTGTCACCAAGATCTATCTATGGAGAGACCAGCAACGAGTAGAAAGAGAGTGCATCTACATACCCTTGTAGATCGCTAAGCGGAAGCGTTCAAGTGAACGGGGTTGATGGAGTCGTACTCGTCGTGATTCAAATCACCGATGATCAAGTGCCGAACGCACGACACCTCCGCGTTCAACACACGTACAGCCCGGTGACGTCTCCCACGCCTTGATCCAGCAAGGAGAGAGGGAGAGGTTGAGGAAGACTCCATCCAACAGCAGCACAATGGCGTGGTGGTGGTGGAGGAGCGTGGCAATCCCGCAGGGCTTCGCCAAGCACCATGGGAGAGGAGGAGTAGGGAGAGAGGTAGGGCTGCACCAAGAGGGAGAGAACACATGTGTATGGCAACCCCAAACCTCATCTATATATAGGGGGAAGGGGGGGCTGCGCCCCCTTTAGGGTTTCCCACCCCCAAGGGGTGCGGCCAGCCCTAGATGGCAAAGGGGAGGCGGCCAAGAGGGGAGAGGAGAGGGAGGCGCACCAATATGGGCCTTAAGGCCCATCTGGACTAGGGTTTGCCCCCTCCCACTCTCTCTTGCGCCTTGGACTCCTTGTGGGGGGCGCACCAGCCCTCCTAGGGGCTGGTCCCCTCCCACACTTGGCCCACGCAGCCTTCTGGGGCAGGTGGCCCCACTTGGTGGACCCCGGGACCCTCCCGGTGGTCCCGGTACAATACCGATATCGCCCGAAACTTTTCCGGTGACCAAAACAGGACTTCCCATATATAAATCTTTACCTCCGGACCATTCCGGAACTCCTCGCGACGTCCGGGATCTCATCCGGGACTCCGAAAAACATTCGGTAACCACATACAAGCTTCCTTTATAACCCTAGCATCATCGAACCTTAAGTGTGTAGACCCTACGGGTTCGGGAGACATGTAGACATGACCGAGACGTTCTCCGGTCAATAACCAACAGCGGGATCTGGATACCCATGATGGCTCCCACATGTTCCACGATGATCTCATCGGATGAACCACGATGTCAAGGACTTAATCAATCCCGTATTCAATTCCCTTTGTCTATCGGTATGTTACTTGCCCGAGATTCGATCGTCGGTATCCAATACCTTGTTCAATCTCGTTACCGGCAAGTCACTTTACTCGTTCCGTAACACATCATCCCGTGATCAACTCCTTGGTCACATTGCGCATGTGATGATGTCCTACCGAGTGGGCCCAGAGATACCTCTCCGTTTACACGGAGTGACAAATCCCAGTCTCGATCCGCATAAAACAATAGATACTTTCGGAGATACCTGTAGTGCACCTTTATAGTCACCCAGTTACGTTGTGACGTTTGATACACCCAAAGCACTCCTACGGTATCCAGGAGTTACACGCTCTCATGGTCAAAGGAAGAGATACTTGACATTGGCAAAGCTCTAGCAAATGAACTACACGACCTTTTGTGCTAGGCTTAGGATTGGGTCTTGTCCATCACATCATTCTCCTAATGATGTGATCCCGTTATCAACGACATCCAATGTCCATAGTCAGGAAACCATGACTATCTGTTGATCACAACGAGCTAGTCAACTAGAGGCTCACCAGGGACATATTGTGGTCTATGTATTCACACGTGTATTACGATTTCCGGATAATACAGTTATAGCATGAATAAAAGACATTTATCATGAACATTGAAATATAATAATACTTTTATTATTGCCTCTAGGGCATATTTCCAACAGTCTCCCACTTGCACTAGAGTCAATAATCTAGTTCACATCGCCATGTGATTAACACTCACAGGTCACATCGCCATGTGACTAATACCCAAGAGTTTACTAGAGTCAGTAGTCTAGTTCACATCACTATGTGATTAACACTCAATGAGTTTTATGTTTGATCATGTTGCTTGTGAGAGAGGTTTTAGTCAACGGGTCTGAACCTTTCAGATCCGTGTGTGCTTTACAAATCTCCATGTCATCTCCTAGATGCAGCTACCACGCTCTATTTGGAGCTATTCCAAACAACTGTTCTACTTGGAACTATTCTAAATTATTGCTCCATTATATGTATCCGGTCTCTCTACTCAGAGCTATCCGGATAGGTGTCAAGCTTGCATCGTCGTAACCTTTACGACGAACTCTTTTACCACCTCCATAATCGAGAAAATTCCTTAGTCCACTAGTTACTAAGGATAACTTTGACAGCTGTCCTATGATCCATTCATGGATCACTCTTGTACCCCTTGACTGACTCATGGCAAGGCACACTTTCGGTGCGGTACACAGCATAGCATACTGTAGAGCCTATGTCTAAAGCATAGGGGACGACCTTCGTCCTTTCTCTCTTTTCTGCCGTGGTCGAGCTTTAAGTCTTAACTTCGTACCTTACAACTCAGGCAAGAACTCCTTCTTTGACTGGTCCATCTTGAACACCTTCAAGATCATGTCAAGGTATGTGCTCATTTGAAAGTATTATTAAGCATTTTGATCTATCCTTATAGATCTTGATGCTCAATGTTCAAGTAGCTTAATCCAGGTTTTCTATTGAAAAACACCTTTCAAATAACCCTATATGCTTTCTAGAAATTCTACATCATCTCTGATCATCAATATGTCAACAACATATACTCATCAGAAATTCTATAGTGCTCCCACTCACTTCTTTGGAAATACAAGTTTCTCATAAACTTTGTATAAATCCAAAATCTTTGATCATCTCATCAAAGCGTACATTCCAACTCCGAGATGCTTACTCCAGTCCTTAGAAGGATCGCTGGAGCTAGCATACCTTTTAGCATCCTTAGGATCGACAAAACTTTTCTGATTGTATTGCATACAACCTTTCCTTACGAAAACTAGTAAGGAAACTTGTCTTGACATCCATCTGCCAGATTTCATAAATGCAGCTAATGCTAACATGATTCCAACGGACTTTAAGCATCGCTACGAGTGAGAAAATCTCATCGTAGTCAACTCCTTGAACTTGTCGGAAAACACTTCGCCACAAGTCGAGCTTCATAGATGGTGACATTACCATCCTCGTCCGTCTTCTTCTTAAAAGATCCATTTATCTCAATGGATTGCCGATCATCGGGCAAGTCCATCAAAGTCCATGCTTTGTTCTGATATATGGATACTATCTCGGATTTCATGGCCTCTAACCATTTGTCGGAATTCGGGCCCACCATCGCTTCTCCATAGCTCGTAGGTTCATTGTTGTCTAGCAACATGACCTTCAAGACATGATCACCTTACCACTCCGAAGTAGTACGTGTCCTTGTCGTCCTACGAGGTTCGGTAGTGACTTGATCCGAAGCTTCATGATCACTATCATAAGCTTCCACTTCAATTGGTGTAGGTGCCACAGGAACAACTTCCTGTGCCCTGCCACACACTAGTTGAAGAGACGGTTCAATAACCTCATCAAGTTTCCACCATCCTCCCACTCAATTCTTTCGAGAGAAACTTTTCCTCGAGAAAGGACCTGATTCTCGAAACAATCCCTTATTGCTTTCGGATCTAAGACAGGAGGTATACCCAACTGTTTTGGGTGTCCTATGAAGATGCATTTTATCCGCTTTGGGTTCGAGCTTATCAATCCTGAAACTTTTCCACATAAGCGTCGCAGCCCCAAACTTTCAAGAAACGACAACTTAGGTTTCTCTAAACCATAATTCATACGGTGTCATCTCAACGGAATTATGTGGTGCCCTATTTAAAGTGAATGTGGTTGTCTCTAATGCCTAACCCATGAACGATAGTGGTAATTCGATAAGAGACATCATGGTACGCACCATATCCAATAGGGTGCAACTATGATGTTCGGACACACCATCACACTATGGTGTTCCAGGCGGTATTAATTGTGAAACATTTTCCACAATGTCTTAATTGTGTGCCAAAACTCGTAACTCAGATATTCATCTCTATGATCGTATCATAGACATTTTATCCTCTTGTCACAATGATCTTCTACTTCACTCTGAAATTACTTGAACCATTCAATAATTCAGACTTGTGTTTCATCAAGTAAATATTCTCAACATCTACTCGAATCATCTGTGAAGTAAGAACATAACGATATTCACTGCATGCCTCAGCACTTATTGGACTGCACACATCAAATGTGTTACTTCCAACAAGTTGCTATCTTGTTCCATCTTATTGAAACCGAGGCTTTTCAGTCATCTTGCCTATGCGGTATGATTTGCATATCTCAAGTGATTCAAAATCAAGTGAGTCCAAACGGTCCATTTGCATGGAGTTTCTTTCATGCGTATACACCAATAGACATGGTTTGCATGTCTCAAACTTTTCAAAAACGAGTGAGTCCAAAGATCCATCAACGTGGAGCTTCTTCATGCGTTTTATACCAATATGACTTACATGGCAGTGCCACAAGTAAGTGGTACTATCATTACTATCTTATATCTTTTTGGCATGAAAATGTGTATCCCTACGATCAAGATTCAATAAACCATTCCTTTAGGTGCAAGAGCACTTATTCAGGTTTAATACTAATCTTGATGGTAGAGGGAGTGTGCAATGTTAGATCACATCAAACTTGGAAACACTTCCAACACATATCGTCAGCTCACCTTTAGCTAGTCTCCATTTTATTCCGTAGCTTTTATTTCGAGTTACTAACACTTAGCAACCGAACCGGTATCTCAATACCCTGGTGCTACTAGGAGTACTAGTAAAGTACACATTAACATAATGTATATCCAATATACTTCTATCGACTTTGCCAGCCTTCTCATCTACCAAGTATATAGGGTAATGCTGCTCCAGTGGTTGTTCCCCTTATTACAGAAGCACTTAGTCTCGGGTTTGGGTTCAACCTCGGGTTTCTTCACTGGTGCAGCAGCTGATTTGCCGTTTCATGAAGTATCCCTTCTTGCACTTGCCCTTCTTGAAACTAGTGGTTTCACCAACCATCAACAATTGATGCTCCTTCTTGATTTCTACTTTCGCGGTGTCAAACATCGCGAATACCTCAAGGATCATCATATCTATCCCTGATATGTTATAGTTCATCACGAAGCTCTAGCAGCTTCGTGGCAATGACTTTGGGGAAACATCACTATCTCATTTGGAAGATCAACTCCCACTCGATTCAAGTGATTGTTGCACTCAGACAATCTGAGCACAAGCTCAACGATTGAGCTTTTCTCCCTTAGTTTGTAGGCTAAGAAAATTGTCGGAGGTCTCATACCTCTTGACATGGGCACGAGCCTGAAATCCCAATTTCAGCCGTCGAAGCATCTCATATGTTCCGCGACGTTTTGAAAACGTCTTTGGTGCCTCTACTTAAACCATTTAACTGAACTATCACGTAGTTATCAAAACGTGTATGTTTGATGTTCGAAACATCCACAAACGATGTTTGGGGTTCAGCACACTGAGCAGTGCATTAAGGACATAAGCGTTCTACTGTCCGCATAATTGCTACTATCAACTTTCAACTATATTTTCTCTAGGAACATATCTAAAACAGTAGAACTAAAGCGCGAGCTACGACATAATTTGCAAAAGGTCTTTTGACTATGTTCAGGATAATTAAGTTCATCTTATGAACTCCCACTCAGATAGACATCCCTCTGGTCATCTAAGTGATTACATGATCCGAGTCAACTAGGCCGTGTCCGATCATCACGTGAGACGGACTAGTCATCATCGGTGAACATCTTCATGTTGATTGTATCTACCATACGACTCATGCTCGACCTTTTGGTCTCCGTGTTCCGAGGCCATGTCTGCACATGCTAGGCTCGTCAAGTTAACCCTAAGTGTTTTCGCTGTGTAAAAGTGTCTTACACCCGTTGTATGTGAACGTAAGAATCCATCACACCCGATCATCACGTGGTGCTTAGAAGCGACAAACTGTAGCAACGGTGCACAGTTAGGGGAGAACACTTCTTGAAATTTTGTAAGGGATCATCTTATTTACTACCGTCGTCCTAAGCAAACAAGATGCATAAACATGATAAACATCACATGCAATCAAATAGTGACATGATATGGCCAATATCATTTTGCTCCTTTTGATCTTCATCTTCGGGGCTCCATGATCATCATCGTCACCGGCACGACACCATGATCTCCATCATCGTGTCTTCATGAAGTTGTCACGCCAACGACTACTTCTACTTCTATGACTAACGCGTTTAGCAATAAAGTAAAGTAGTTTACATGGCGTTCTTCAATGACACGCAGGTCATAAAATAAATAAAGACAACTCCTATGGCTCCTGCCGGTTGTCATACTCATCGACATGCAAGTTGTGAATCCTATTACAAGAACATGATCAATCTCATACATCACATATCATTCATCACATTCTTCTTGGCCATATCACATCACATAGCATACCCTGCAAAAACAAGTTAGACGTCCTCTAATTGTTGTTGCATGTTTTACGTGGCTGCTATGGGTTTCTAGCAAGAACGTTTCTTACCTACGCAAAACCACAACGTGACATGCCAATTGCTATTTACCCTTCATAAGGACCCTTTTCATCGAATCCGTTCCGACTAAAGTGGGAGAGACTGGCACCCGCTAGCCACCTTATGCACCAAGTGCATGTCAATCGGTGGAACCTGTCTCACGTAAGAGTACGTGTAAGGTCGGTCCGGGCCGCTTCATCCCACAATACCGTCGAAACAAGATTGGACTAGTAACGGTAAGCATATTGAAAAACATCAATGCCCACAACTACTTTGTGTTCTACTCGTGCAAAGAATCTACGCAATAGACCTAGCTCATGATGCCACTGTTGGGGAACGTAGTAGAAATTCAAAATTTTCCTACGTGTCACCAAGATCTATCTATGGAGAGACCAGCAACGAGTAGAAAGAGAGTGCATCTACATACCCTTGTAGATCGCTAAGCGGAAGCATTCAAGTGAACGGGGTTGATGGAGTCGTACTCGTCGTGATTCAAATCACCGATGATCAAGTGCCGAACGCACGGCACCTCCGCGTTCAACACACGTACAGCCCGGTGACGTCTCCCACGCCTTGATCCAGCAAGGAGAGAGGGAGAGGTTGAGGAAGACTCCATCCAACAGCAGCACAATGGCGTGGTGGTGGTGGAGGAGCGTGGCAATCCCGCAGGGCTTCGCCAAGCACCATGGGAGAGGAGGAGTAGGGAGAGAGGTAGGGCTGCACCAAGAGGGAGAGAACACATGTGTATGGCAGCCCCAAACCTCATCTATATATAGGGGGAAGGGGGGGGCTGCGCCCCCTTTAGGGTTTCCCACCCCCAAGGGGTGCGGCCAGCCCTAGATGGCAAAGGGGAGGCGGCCAAGAGGGGAAAGGAGAGGGAGGCGCACCAATATGGGCCTTAAGGCCCATCTGGACTAGGGTTTGCCCCCTCCCACTCTCTCTTGCGCCTTGGACTCCTTGTGGGGGGCGCACCAGCCCTCCTAGGGGCTGGTCCCCTCCCACACTTGGCCCACGCAGCCTTCTGGGGCAGGTGGCCCCACTTGGTGGACCCTGGGACCCTCCCGGTGGTCCCGGTACAATACCGATATCGCCCGAAACTTTTCCGGTGACCAAAACAGGACTTCCCATATATAAATCTTTACCTCCGGACCATTACGGAACTCCTCGTGACGTCCGGGATCTCATCCGGGACTCCGAACAACATTCGGTAACCACATACAAGCTTCCTTTATAACCCTAGCGTCATCGAACCTTAAGTGTGTAGACCCTACGGGTTCGGGAGACATGTAGACATGACTGAGACGTTCTCCGGTCAATAACCAACAGCGGGATCTGGATACCCATGATGGCTCCCACATGTTCCACGATGATCTCATCGGATGAACCACGATGTCAAGGACTTAATCAATCACGTATTCAATTCCCTTTGTCTATCGGTATGTTACTTGCCCGAGATTCGATCGTCGGTATCCAATACCTTGTTCAATCTCGTTACCGGCAAGTCACTTTACTCGCTCCGTAACACATCATCCCGTGATCAACTCCTTGGTCACATTGCGCATGTGATGATGTCCTACCGAGTGGGCCCAGAGATACCTCTCCGTTTACACGGAGTGACAAATCCCAGTCTCGATCCGCATAAAACAATAGATACTTTCGGAGATACCTGTAGTGCACCTTTATAGTCACCCAGTTACGTTGTGACGTTTGATACACCCAAAGCACTCCTACGGTATCCAGGAGTTACACGCTCTCATGGTCAAAGGAAGAGATACTTGACATTGGCAAAGCTCTAGCAAATGAACTACACGACCTTTTGTGCTAGGCTTAGGATTGGGTCTTGTCCATCACATCATTCTCCTAATGATGTGATCCCGTTATCAACGACATCCAATGTCCATAGTCAGGAAACCATGACTATCCGTTGATCACAACGAGCTAGTCAACTAGAGGCTCACCAGGGACATATTGTGGTCTATGTATTCACACGTGTATTACGATTTCCGGATAATACAGTTATAGCATGAATAAAAGACATTTATCATGAACATTGAAATATAATAATACTTTTATTATTGCCTCTAGGGCATATTTCCAACAGGTTGGTCGGAAGAAATCGACGGTGGCCCAGGTACACATTCTTCCTGCAGCTTGCCAGGTTTATACTATCGGTGTCAAGTAAACAGTGCGTGCATGCGTGGTATCCCTTGTTTGTCTGTCTTGAAAGGTTACTGAGAGCGAGCCAATCGTTGATGGTCACGAACAGCAACGCCTTTAGGTTAAATTCCTCCTGTTTGTGCTCATCCCACGTACGTACACCGTTTCCATTCCACAGCTCTAAAAGTTCTTCAACTAATGGCCTTAGGTACACATCAATGTCATTGCCGGGTTGCTTAGGGCCTTGGATGAGAACTGGCATCATAATGAACTTCCGCTTCATGCACATCCAAGGAGGAAGGTTATACATACATAGAGTGACGGGCCAGGTGCTGTGATTGCTGCTCTGCTCCCCGAAAGGATTAATGCCATCCACGCTTAAAGCAAACCATACGTTCCTTGGCTCACTTGCAAACTCATCCCAGTACTTTCTCTCGATTTTTCTCCACTGCGACCCGTCAGCGGGTGCTCTCAACTTCCCGTCTTTCTTACGGTCCTCACTGTGCCATCGCATCAACTTGGAATGCTCTCCGTTTCTGAATAGACGTTTCAACCGTGGTATTATAGGAGCATACCACATCACCTTCGCAGGAACCCTCTTCCTGGGGGGCTCGCCGTCAACATCACCAGGGTCATCTCGTCTAATCTTATACCGTAATGCACCGCATACCGGGCATGCGTTCAGATCCTTGTACGCACCGCGGTAGAGGATGCAGTCATTAGGGCATGCATGTATCTTTTGCACCTCCAATCCTAGAGGGCATACGACCTTCTTTGCTGCGTATGTACTGTCGGGCAATTCATTATCCTTTGGAAGCTTCTTCTTCAATATTTTAAGTAGCTTCTCAAATCCTTTGTCAGGCACAACATTCTCTGCCTTCCAATGCAACAATTCTAGTACGGTACCCAGCTTTGTGTTGCCATCTTCGCAATTGGGGTACAACCCTTTTTTGTGGTCCTCTAGCATGCGATCGAACTTCAGCTTCTCCTTTTGACTTTCGCATTGCGTCCTTGCATCGACAATGACCCGGCGGAGATCATCATCATCGGGCACATCGTCTGGTTCCTCTTGATCTTCAGCAGCTTCGCCCGTTGCAACATCATCGTGCACATCGTCTGGTTCCTCTTGATCTTCAGGAGCATCACCGTATTCAGGAGGCACATAGTTGTCATCGTACTCTTCTTCTTCGCCATCTTCCATCATAACCCCTATTTCTCCGTGCCTCGTCCAAACATTATAGTGTGGCATGAAACCCTTGTAAAGCAGGTGGGTGTGGAGGATTTTCCGGTCAGAGTAAGACTTCGTATTTCCACATATAGGGCATGGACAACACATAAAACCATTCTGCTTGTTTGCCTCAGCCACTTCGAGAAAATCATGCACGCCCTTAATGTACTCGGAGGTGTGTCTTGAACCGTACATCCATTGCCGGTTCATCTGCGTGCATTATATAATTAAGTGACCAAATTAATAGAAGTTCATCATCACATTAAAACCAAAGTACATACATAGTTCTCATCTAACAACATAAAGCTCTGCAGAGCATCTAAATTAATTAAACCATACACTGAAACTATGTAAAACATTTCAATGCGAAAACAAATGCGATCATAATCGCAACCAATGTAACAACTGATCCAACGGCATAATGATACCAAGCCTCGGTATGAATGGCATATTTTCTAATCTTTCTAATATTCAAGCGCATTGCATCCATCTTGATCTTGTGATCATCGACGACATCCGCAACATGCAACTCCAATATCATCTCCTCCTCCTCAATTTTTCTAATTTTTTCCTTCAACAAATTGTTTTCTTCTTCAACTAAATTTAACCTCTCGACAATAGGGTCGGTTGGAATTTCCGGTTCAACAACCTCCTAGATAAATAAAATCTATGTCACGTTGGTCGGCATAATTGTCATAAACAATAAATGAACCAATAGTTATGAAAAGATAATATATACCACATCTGAATCTTAGACAGGACGAGGGCCGACGGGGGCGGATACCAAAACCATCACACTATATAAGATGCAATAATAAAAGTAAGAAAATTATACAAGTATCTATATAAACATACAAGTAAGAGTTTTTTTTCCTTTCAGAAAGAAGATAAGAACAAGAGGCTCACCACGATGGTGCCAGCGACGCGGGCGATCGACGGCGGTGAAGACGGGGATGGGACGTGACGGACCGCTAAACCTAGACAAATATTGAGAAAAATGGAGCTTGAAGGTGGAGCTTGGAGAGGAGAAAGCTTAAGTAGTGTGGCTCGGGCATTCTAGCGAACACCTCGTGTGCATAGGAGGTGAGCTAGAGCAACACAAAGCTCTCTCCTCGCCGGCCACGAAAAACAGAGCAGTGAGAGTGCTCTGCTCGCGGGGTATATATAGGCAATTAATTGGTCCCGGTTCGTGGCATGAACCGGGACTAAAGGGAAGCCTTTGGTCCCGGTTCATTCCCCCAACCAGGACCAATGGTGGTGGGCCAGGAGCAAGGCACATTGGTCCCGGTTCGTCCCACCAACCGGGACCAAAAGGTCCAGACGAACCGGGACCAATGGCCCACGTGGCCCGGCCGGTCCCCCGGGGCTCAAGAACCGGGTCCAATGCCCCCATTGGTCCCGGTTCTGGATTGAACCGGGACTAATGGGCTGGACCGGCCTGAACCATTGCCCCATTTTCTACTAGTGATCCCCGCCCACCTGTATGCAAAACATGCCTGCACAACGAAGGTAACGGAGTGTTGGATGAACAATTCTCCTGGCCTACTGATCACCAGTCTTATGGCTGACAGTGCCGGAGCAATCTATTCGGAATAAAGCCCTCATTACCCCGCAAAAAAAAACAGAAACCAAACTAGTAGCGATACTTTGACCCCCAATTATCGGCTGCTTTGATCACCATTAGCGTAGTCTAACATGAACTCCTACTAACCAGTTGACTCGACCACAATTAAAGGGAAGATCATTTCCAACGCGAAACAGCCATGGATCCGGAGATACCGAGGTCTATCAGAAATTCAGGCATAAAATAGCGTTTTAGAAGACAGACCCAAATAGCTAGGCAAGAACAGTGGCGGAGGCAGGGGGTGGACAGGGTGGGCCACGGCCTACCCTGAGATCTGAAAATAGCATCTATATAGTAGTGTAGCATAAAGGCCAAAAATAGAAGAAAAAAATAAATGCATATGTAAATTGCACTATTGACCCACCCTGGCCGAGTGGGCTAGGTCCGCCACTATGCAAGAATATGGGGAATAGGTTCCCATGATTTTCAACGCGGGCTTGATCGAGTCGGTGGGTGGCCGTGCGGCCTCGGGTATAGACCGGACCGTCGTTGCAGGACGGGCTGCGGCTGCCGCTGGCGGAGAGAGGGGAGTGGGAGTCGTCGAATTTATATGGCAGGTGCTACTTGAGCCAAGTAAATGGACCCCTTTTGACAAGTCTGGGAGGTCAAATACGAACTTTAGTCAATTGTCAAGGTAGTATAAAGAATACCAGAAGTGAAAATTACTTTCAGATCCGTAGACCACCTAGCGATGACTACAAATACTGGAGCGAGCTGAAGGCGTGTTGTTGTCCGCTCCTCCCTCATCGGAGCTAAGCAAACATTATTGCAGTAGACAGTCGGCAAGTCGTCGTGCTAAGACCGCATAAGATCAGCGCACTAGAACAACAACCGCCGTCGATGAAGAGAAGTCTAGATAGAAAGGATCCGACATGTAGACACATAAACGAACAAAGACGGATCCACCGAAGAAAACGCCGACCGGATCCCACGAGATCCGCCGGAGATGCACCTCCACACGCCCTCCGACAACGCTAGAAACATCGCCGGGACGGGGGCTAGGCGGGGAGGACCTTATTCCATCTTCAAGAAGCCATCTCCGCCTCGTCTTTCTGAGCATGGCACAAATCTTAACAAGACTCCCAAAAAAACACCTACGAACGGAGCCCTCCCGCCGGCAAGGGCCGGGATCCACTGTGCCTCTGTGATCCAAGGACCATAGACAAGGCGGACCAGCGGCGACACTGGCGAGAAGCAGGGAAACCCAAACTGAGAGGTCGCAGGAGGCCACTGCTAATACGCAAACTTTCAACATGAACTTTTATGCGAAACGCAGAACAGACGCACCCGTAAGAACACACTCACATATACTTTACCCACATGAGCATATCCGATCATCAACTGAGCCAGTAGTTGTTGAGATTGACGAAATCGTCATAGATGTCTCACTGTCGATGATTGTGCTGCTTACCTCTTAAATAATAAAGCCGTCAAATCCTAGAATAAATCCAGAAAGGGGCGAGCACCATGCCATCTTTCAATTGAAATGAAAAATATACTTCTTAAAACTAAAACCACTAAAATAAACGAAGCCCACGTAGTCATATCATTTTGAAAATAGGAAAATGAATATGTTCTCTTATTTTTCTTGGACCCGATAACTCTTTTTCCGTTCCAAAAACTGATATGTTCTCCTGTAAAATAATGTAGTTGTGAAAAAAATCTAGAATAAAAGGTTCCTTCTTAGAAAGTTGATGTTGAGAACGAAATCGCATTCATAAAAGTTGTTATTGTTGTTGTTCTTGGTACTGGTGTTATTGTTGTTATTATTATTACTATTATTTTTAATCTTATTCTTACTCTTCTTATTATTATTATTAAAAAATATATAATCTCCAATGGCCATGACCACATTTTGCTACATCAGCGAGATACACTATCACTCGAAACTGGTGAAACCATGAACATTTTTTTAAACTTGTGAATAATTTTTGAAATCATGATCACTTTTTCAAAATTTCGAAAAAATTCTAAACTCAAGAACATTTTATACTATTCGCAATATTTTTTTCAAAATTTCGAACATTTTTCTAAACAATTTTCGTGAATTTGTGAACATTTCAATAATGGACAAACATTTTTTGGAAATTGGTGGGATAATTTTTTTAATCGACAAACATTTTTTTATTTAATGAACATATTTTATTTAACGACATTTTTAAATGCATGATCATTTTTTTGAATCAGCAAACATTTAATGAATGATTATAATATTTTGTAAGTCACAATTTTTTTTTGAATTTTTTGGATATTTTTCCGTTGATGAACACGTTTTGAATTGGCGAAATTTAGTTCAATGTCATTAACATTTTTTAATACACGTACTTTTTAAAATATCATGAGCATTTTTTGATTTCCTGAAAAAAAATCAAAATTTTGAACATTTTCTGAATAAGCAAAAAAAATATTACAAAATCGTGAACAATTTTTGAATCCACAAACATTGTATGATTTAATAAATATTTTCGGAACATTTTTGAATTTCTAAATTATTTAAAGTAGGGGAAAACGTAAACGGAAAAGAAAAAGCAAACAAAAAAAAATTAGAGAACAGGCTGCACTGACAAGGGCCAGCCCAGACTGACGCGCTGCGTCTTCTCCCTGCACGCCTAAGTGGCGCCTTAAGCGCCACTCGGAGCAACCGGCGCCCACGCGCGCCCCCTTCATGGGCCGGCCCACTTTGGATTCCCTCCCTCGCTCCCGCTTCCTTCGCTCGCTCGCTCGGGAATCGGGAGGTCCTATATGTCGAGCGGCAAAAAAGAAGCGCATGTGTAGACCGAACTCCAGACATCCCGGAGGATTCTAGCATGCCTAGCCAGCCGAGCTAGCATCCTACAACGGTTTTAGCGCAACGCTAGCCTAAAGGAAACAGCGGCAAATCATTTTTTCCAAAAAAATAATTTTTTATAATATACGTTGAACAAATTTTAAAATACATTGAACTTTTTTGTAAGCAAACATTGAACAAATTTCAAATACACAAATGAAAACATTTTGTGGTATGCGCTGAACAATTGTTTAATGTATGATGAACAATTTTTAAGTACACAATGAACATTTTTTAATATACGTTGAACAATTTCATAATATACGATGAATTGTAATACATGATGAACATTTTTATAAATTCAAAGGTGAACTATTTCATAATATATGATGAACATTTTCTTAATACGACCAAACAAAAAAGAAAACCAGACTGGAAACGTGGGTGCTTTTCTTACCGTTATATTTACTATACAAAATCATAAAAGCAGAAATCTAATCACCCCAAACGGGCGCCGTTTGTAGCTGAGGGCGCCGTTTAGGAAATGCCCGTTCCCTGATTTGTTTCTTTCCGTCGCCCGCTCTGCCGTCTAGCCTGCCGCTCTATCGTAACGTTTCCTTCCGTGTATTGGTACATAGCTTGTTCGTCTGCTCGATCCCCATCTCCGGAAGTCCTGATCTCCCACACCAAGCTATGTCGCCCCCAGGAGAGTACACCGGCAAGCCGGAGCCACACACCGTGTCTGGGCCGCCAACACGCTGCAATTCCATCCCCTCTCTACAACTCTTCATCAGTTGGTCATCGCCCCATCGGAGACTACAAGTGACCCAATTCTGTCATGGTAGCGCCCTTGTCTCTCCATGATTTTACTATTCTCAACATTTTTTTATGAATTTATAGCTAGTAGAATTTGGCCAACACGTGGACTATTGGCTAGGTTTTTTGAACTCCTAATTTGGGGTACATTATTCACTTAGGCCCTGTTTGGATTAGGGGTAAATTTATCCAGCCGTATTACATTTACAAGTGTATATCACCAGCCAGGTGTGATTTCCAACAGGAAATGAAAACAGCCGATTGAGGTCTGTATCTTTTACAGGTGTAAAAGTGTGGAGAAGGCCAATCCAATCAGGCCCTTAGACAAATTTTCACATCGCACATTATTCTGCATTTGTCAAAATGTAAGTAGACTAGTTATCTCAAAAAAAATGTAGCTACAGATATATTTTTCCTCAACATAAAATCACCATCAGCAGGAAGCTCCAGGAGACATGAATTTGAAAATGCAAGACCTAATTTCAAGTAGCATTTTTTACTGCTACTTTTTTACTTCTACATCGGCTTTTATTGTGTCCGCTCATCTAAGCATTTTTTATTTGGTGCAAAGTTGCTTGAAAAATTTGCGCTGTAGTAAAGTGGTGCATCAGGGTATATTTAGCTCCAGCTCCGCCCCTGGGCTGATTAGAATTGGTGGTGCATTGTCACCGGTCTGCTGCATCTGTGATTGATTGGAGGTTCGGCTCCATGAAAGGAAAGAAAGTCTCTCTGTTGGCTCGGTCCTTCTTTTTTGGGTTTGCACATAAATGGCTAGGGCTTGTCAAAAACTGGTCCTGAATTGAATTCACTGTAAGACTCTGCAATTTTTTTTCTTCTGGTTATGCCATTTTGTGTTGTGACCTTGGTAAGTGTTGGCCTGGGCATTTTCTTGTTTCAATCAAGAATGATAAGCCGATTTTGCTCGAAAAACCAAAGATTTACGCACACTAGCTAGAAGGATTAATTTGTTGGTTGGTGTTTACTCTAGCTAGCTAGCAAGCTTAACCTGTAGGTACACTGCAAGTTTGCATGGCTTTTTTGTTAATTACCTGGTGCATGGAGCCTACCATCAGGATTGCATCAAATTAATTAAGCTCATTAACTGGTCATTTCTTCTTCCTCCTGTTTGCCATATTATGAGGACTTACCCATGATAGCTAATGCTGGCAGCAAATTAACAGGTCATTTGGGTTGGTTACTACTCCCTCTGTAAACTAATGTAAGAGGTTTTACGACACTTTAGTGGTATTTCAGTTTGTGGTTTTTGTGCTTGTATGCGGAGTCTAAGTAGCCACAGGAACAATTTTATGATCGGAGAAACCTGGGAGTTATAATAGAGCAGCATGGCACATACTACTGGACTGGATGATTTGTAAAATTGAGCTATTTTGCTATGTCAAACTTGGTCCAGGAATCAATTGTATCCTATGCATATTGGCTAGTGATTAAGCAACTGAGCTTATTAACACTCACTTCGGGAGTATCCAACATAACCTTTATTTCTCCATGTCGTCTATGTGCCTTTTTTTGTTTTGCACCACCGGGGCTCCTGGCCTTGACTCATGGTCTTCCCTCGTCTTGTGGTGTGGTTCGGTCTCCTTCCCCTGTGCTCCGAGTACTGGCCTCTGTGCCATGGCCATAACCATGTTGTGTGATGACCCGGCCATTTAGCTAATTATTTCTTCCTGTTTGTTCAACAAGTTTGGACATGGTTGCTCATTTATGCTTACTAGTTGGTCCATGGTTTTGGGGGTTGGTCCTGCATAGGTCAAATTGATCCATTGGCTTGGTTCAATTTGTATAGAGCTCTCCATCCATGCCCAAGATAGAAAATCTTGTTAACACAGTTGGCGTCTTTTATCTACCATTATATTCTTGATGTCAATCTTTGCTTGTGTAAAACGAGACTTTCTTCTGTTGTGTATTGAGCGTTTGCTTGCTGAGCTGCAAAAGTAGTTCATTCATCGCTGATTTGACATGTGCAAGCAATGTGTACATACTACATTTAGGTTCCAGCCTAACTAGCTTTTAGTTGAAGCCATTTGGACCATGCCATCTCAATTTGCTGCATTTTGTTGTTTTTATCCCAAGGTTCCTGAGAGGAAAAGGTTGTGAAGGTTCCTGTGCACTCATCACTTTACTTATGCTGCCTATGTTGTACCATGGACCGGACTCGATTATATCTGTTATGTTATTTATGTATGATGCATTAAAAACTAACAGGGCTGGGCTGGGTCAGCTCTGTCCTGACTTTGGTTTACATCTTGCTTGCTTGCTTGATGCCGCTCCACTCCAGGTAGCTTCTTTCTTGTGTAATTTTCCTCGTGAGGTCCTAATTCATATCATAAGATTTGGCCCTCGTGCATGCTGCTTGTGTGGTTCCTGATGGCCAGTCATTTTTGTCTTGTGTTGTTCTTGATTTGCCTCACGATGCTTGTGTAACAATGCTCTCTTAGTTTGTATGGTTCCACGAAATTTGGGAGTTGTGGTGCAACATACTTTTTGTTCATGTTCCAGATGGACAATTTTGTCTAGTATTAGCAAGTGCTGATCAAAATATTTATGTTTCGTAGGTGATGAGGCGGTTCATCTCTGAAGGGATCGAGTTGCGCACTCCAGTAACTAACGATGGATGAAATTGTTTCTGAGGTTCCTTCCAGCTCTGCCATTACCTACTTGTTTAAAAACATTGAAACTGTAGGTAGTAACTATAGTTTATCCTTCTTATTCTGAAATGGAATAATGCTTGTCCTCTTGCCGGAATATGTAGAAATTTACCTTGCCAAAGTGAAATGTCAATGCCTACTTGGCATTTACACTAGCTTTATTCATTAGCATTATGCCAAGTTATCGTCTCACTGCTCTAGCATAGTTTGTAGACACTAGCTGCTACTGTCCACATTGAGAGTAAAAGAGGGTCAAGTGACCGAGTAGCCAAGCAAAACAGGGTCAAGTAACCGAGTGTCCTTACTTCAGTATCTCTGTATTAACTGAACTAGCAACCAAAGTTCCTTCTCTAATGATTGTTTTCTGATTAGGCTAGACTAGAAGGACAATTAGTGGGAAGGTGAGAAAATTGGCAAGTTACCCTTTGCCTCTGTTTCCCATGGCATTGGAGTCGTTGTACTGCTTGAGATTAATTTCTTGGTTAGCCACTGTTGGCTGGCCAGGAGGGGCTAGGGTAGCATCATTTTCTCGTCTACTTGTTTAATTGGACGATCAGTTCTGCTAGCATGTTTGCACCTGTTGTATTCTCATTGATGTTGAGGTAATCTTGCTTGTTACTGAATTTGAATGAAGTAGGGAGAGCCATGAACTGCTTATGTTCTCAGTCACTCCCTCCGTAAAGAAATATAAGAGCGTCCAGATCACTAGTAGTGATATAAATGCTCTTATATTTCTTTACGGAGGGATTTTTAGCATATTTGTCTTTGTCTTGTGTTGTAAGTGAAACCTGACTCGGTTCTTTGGATATTGTTACTGCAGGAGGGAGAGCATATCTATAGGAAAGTAAAGAAAAACCTGAAAGTCATGGTTGTTACAAGCTGAGGGACGGAACTTTGATACGCTTAAGGGCCGAGTTGGTTGTTACAAGCTGAGTTGGTTGTCAAGCTGGAGTGGCTTGCTGGCTGGCTTTACACGATGTGATGATGACATCTATCCGGGTTTGATTGTCGAGGAAAAGTAGGAAGTGTGAAATCCCAATTTAATTTGTCACCCCAACTAGTTTTTGCTGCAATCTTGTGCATGCATAGTAATTGTATTGGACATAACAGTTTTAGCCTTGTGATGGCCTCCTTGAATGGTATCACTCATCGAGCGGCCGCTCTCATCTTTTGCTTGTTAGTTTGTTTCTGGGAGTTAGAATTATTGTTAACAGAGAATGAATGTAGGTACGTCTAGGTTGAACAATATTATTGTGTCTCTGCAAGATGCAATCAAACCGAATGTTTCCCTTTTTGATTGATGATCTAAAGACATTGTATTGTTGATCCCATACTTAGTTCTCATTTGCTGTCAACTGCATTGCTATGGTCCATTAGCTTGTAAACAGTAGCAAACATATTCTTCTGATTATTGTGAAAATAAGAGGAACGGAACTGCTTCACAGACAGAAGGTGTGGACGATATATGGACGACTAAGTCGGCTGAATTTAATTATCGTGTGTGAATTGTCCAAAATTTGTTGCCCATCAACATCAAACAAAACTTAAGCATTAGAAAAATGATAGTGAGCTAAAAACGTTTTATATTAGTTTATAGAGGGAGTAATAACAAACTCTAGGACCGTTTGAGCGTTATCAATCTTGTCTATTTCTGACATACTCAAAGAAAGCAGACCGAGTTGAAACATTAATTTGCTAGAAAACAATGCTTTGTTATAATCTGATCTATTTTATTCGTGTGAGCAGTAGTTTGGTAGCTTCCAAAGAAGGGACATGTGGGGGTGGCCCTGCAGTAGCAACAACGAGTGCGGAGACCATGCGAGCTCTGACTGGACCAATGAAAAGCCTAGTCATCCACTGGTATTACAGGTCGCGAGGCGTTGGAGCCATTAAGTAGTATTAACCAAGATGGAGGGTGCCGGCAGCAGCACCAAGAGGAAGTAGGCACTTAACTCTCTTTATGGTAAATGATTGCATGTGCGCCTAGGGATGCCAATGAGCTAGCCGGGGAGGTCCTGGATTGCGCCACCTCATCGATCCACGGCCCGGCCTTTCGTTTGATGCCATGGACCAAGTAGCTAGTTGAACCCTTCCTCTAGAGCTTGTGTTCTCTGCACCATTGTCGCCATCTCTGTCTATATATATAAAAGAGATGGTCATTCATCCGCGTGCGGGATGCGCGTGCAACTTGGACGTGTGAACAAAAGTAGTTTTGCTTGTGATCATGCATCTTGTGAAGATGACATATTTTTAAGTCGGCTTAGAAACATTGATACTGGTCATTACTGTTTATTAGTCAGTATATTAATTGATATCCTTAATCTAAGCACTTTGCCAAAAGAAATGCATAGTCTAGTCTAATGGCTCTGCTGCCTACATATTGTTTAAAGGTTCGGAGCCAGTCCTGAATGATGTGGGTTTGTACGAAACTGATCCTCGTGTTATGGTTGCTATACCGTGCTGCTGTAAAGTACTAGTCATATTCTTAAATAATGGCACACATATTTTTCGCATGATTTCTTAGTTATGCGGTTTAATTTCAACATAAACTAATGTATTCTAAATGTCCGTCATAAGCTCAATTTAAATTCAATTTTAGTCCTCTTTTCACTGGTTCAAGAAAATATATTATACATTAAACTGAAAAATATTTGATTATGCCTATATACATAGTGAGATGTTTTGGTGACTGGGCTCCATGGAGCCCTTTATTTTTTAAAAATTCAAAATTCAAACTTTCTGATTAAAAAAAACTGAAAATAAATATGCAAGTATACAAGGATGAAATGTATATGTGTGTACAAATTCAGGATGAAATACCTTGAAATGCGACCTATAAAAAAACAAATTCATGGAGTTTGAGGATGAATAGTATCATGGACTGAAATGCCCAAATTTGTTTTTTTTCACAGCCCTCATTTCAGTGAATTTCGTCTTAAAAATTTACGCACATGTACATTATGCCTCCATGTATGTCTGTATTTGTTTGAAAAACACATAAAAATATGAATTTTAAACTTGCAAATGGAGGCCTCCAAAAGTAATTTTCGCTGTATACAATTCTAATTTTCAATATATTTACTTTGAGTTGGAAAACTACAATTCAATTTTTCTAAGTATGACATAAATATAGTTTTTTTTGCATACGAGAAAAGACTAGGCATGAAGTTAAAGTGAATTATCACAATTTCCGAGTTACTTTAATCTTGATTTAATTAAAATTTGAATTTTTTAAGGGGAATTAAAATTTGGATTTCAATACAACTAATGTTACAATTGTCTCCCAGTAAAATACTTGTAGGCATATTCGTAAATAATGATACACAAAATTTGAAGTTTAGCTTCAACATAATAACTTAATGTATTCTACAAATCCTTTAAAATCTCAATTTAAATTCAATTCTTGTACTCTCCCCACCTTTTCAAAAAATATATATTATAGGCTCTTTTCATTAATATGTTTAGTTTAAGCTTTGAAAACTACAATTGACCTTTCTAGTACAATAACATAAATATAGGTTTAGAGGTTTTACCTATGAGAAATGACTAGACATGAAGTTAGAATTAATCCACTTAGAATTTATGAATTGCGTTAATCACACTTTAATTTCATAATTGTAACTAAAAAAAATTAAAAACCAAAAAGTATAGAATAACTTCCGTTATAGTTTACAATTTTTGGAAGTAACCTGGATTGGAGTTAAATTGAATGAGAACTACCATTTATGACTTTCAAAAGAATTTCTATTAATTGTTTTTGAGTATCTTGAGATGTGACATCCTTGAAGAATATGACTCAATGGTCACAGTGGATCACATGTGGGACGACTTTGTTAGAATAGATGTTAAATGTTAAACGGTTAAAAAATGTATCAAAAATAAAAACCAGACATTTTTTAACTTTCACATCCCTTTTAGGGGCTTCTCATCCTCATCATATCCGGTTCAAACTTGTTGTATTAGATAATCGAGAAGTGGTCGTGCTAAAACCGCACGGGATTAGCGCATTGGAACAGGAACGGCTAAAGTTTACATATTTGACGTTCGAGTTTTTTTGTTGTTTGAGGCAATAAGGGGTCCCATTGACTCTAACAAGCCCGCGTTGAAAATCACGGGAATCTTTTCCCCATATTTCTGCCCTAGCTATTTGGGCCCAATCCTAAAAATAAAGAAGCTATTTGGGCCTGTTTGAATTTCTGATAGACCTCGGCATCTCCGGATACGTGGTTGCTTCGTGCTGGAAATGATCTTCCCTTTCCTTCCCTTTAATCATGGTCGAGTCAACTGGTTTGTAGGACTTCATCTTAGATTAGGCTACTAATGGTGATAAAAGTCGCCGATGATTAGGGCTCAAACTATCACTACTACTACTCCCTCCGTTCCTAAATATAAGTCTTTTTAGAGATTCCACCAAATGACTACATACGGAGCAAAATGAATGAATCTACACTCTAAAGTATGTCTACATACATCTGTATGTTGTATTCCATTTGAAATGTCTAAGAAGACTTAGTATTTAGAAACAGAGGGAGTAGTTTGGTTTCCATGTCGGTTTAGGTTTGTATAAGGAAGGTTTGGTGGACAAGTTTAGTCTAGGCCGAGTCTCACTCTCCTGGCCAGCCGTGTATATATATACACGTGACGCTGGTAAGTTCTATGACCGTGGAAAATCATTTTTTTAAGAAACAACGCGCACGATACGGGTCTTCAGCTACTATATAGTTCTTTTGTGTACGTGTATTCGTCTTTTTTTTTTGAGGGTAGTGTATTCTTCTATTTTGATGTGATTGATCCCTGGATGAACCCCAATTGACACGCTCCGAGTGTGCTCCGACTTTCCCAATTGGGCCCTACTCTGCAAGGCGGCTCACATCTCGGACCACCGGAACGCGACCACTGCCGAGAGCCACACGAGCGAGGGCCAGCCGGTCGCGGTGACCTTCTGGCTCGTCGACCCGCCGGGCATCTCCTACTTCTCCGTCAACTGCCCTGGCCTCAAGTACAAGTACCAAGCCTGGCTCCTACGCGCCGAGGCCGCCTTCGTCCTCTTCGCACTAACCTTGGGCTCCAGCCACTTCGTCTACACAGCCCGCGGCCCTGCGGGGAAGCAACCATCACTGCTGCTGCTCCCACAGCCCCGCCCCACGTTCTTCGCCTGGCAAAAGTTGGGCCTCCTGGCTTGCGACCACGAGTACTATGTCGTGGCCTTCCTCGACCGCAACTCGACCGCCGAGGACGACGTCTGGCGGTTCGACACCCATGTCTTCTCATCGAAAACGCGGACATGGAGGACTGCAGAGGCGTCCCATGCGCACTTATCGGGCTCCCAGAAGCGGTTGTGTTGCAGGCACGACTTCTCCAGGCAGATCACGGCCGAAACAAGCTCATTGGGTTGGGTTGATATCAAGCATGGTATTCTCCTTCTCCGCAACCTGTTCGATGGGCCCACTGTCATCGATTTAATCCCATTGCCCGTGCCAAATGTCGGCTTCCCAGGCGAGGACGGCAATTATCACTGTGCCCCAGAGTATTTCTCCGACGTTGCCAGCTGCGAAGAAGGTCTTATCAAGTTCGTCGAGATAAAACGCGACGATGAGAACTTCCTGACCTATGGGAAAGGCTGGAGAGCCACCGTGTGGAACATGAGGCTCTCCTGGGACGGCTGGCAGAAACGATGCACCGTCCATGTCGACGACATCTCGATTGATCAGAGCTACTCTGCTTTGTTGCCTGAGCTGCTGGATGATGGGACACAAGAGCTGGAATTGAAGAAACTGGTTTTTTATGGCCCGATTCTGAGCATGCACGATGATGATCTTCTTTACATGATGACCAAGGTGAATGCTGAAGATGACGATGGCTGGGCCGTCGTTATCGACATGAAATGTGCGGCGGTGGAGGCACTCACCAAGTTTTCTGTCGAACGGAACCCCTTTACAATTGCAATGTGCTGCACATGCGTCTTCCCCAAGTACCTCAACATGGCCCAAGGCGGTTCTTCCTTCTTTCTCCCTGAGGATGACAATCGAGGGAATCTGCGGAAGAAGAGGAAGAAGAGAAAGAGGAGTAATAGGAGGAAGAAGAAGCAGCAGCCGTGTGTCCTGGATCGCCGACAAAGATTGTTCTATTTGCTATGCTTTGTTGGCTGCATGCTTATCACGATCATTATGACAGCGTAAATCCTTTATTGTAAATAAACAATGTAACTCTTCAGAAGCTCAGATCGAGCTTAATTTTTGTATGCGAAATGGTTTTCAACGCGATGTATATACCATCCGCACCGGCACCTGTCAAACGTTTTATTCATATGCTAGATGTGTTTTTTTTTTTGCACTAGTATACAATTTCTCTCTATATTGTCCTCTTAGAGTCCAGCCCAAGGGTTGTGATTTTTGTGCCACGTGTCACTTGAAAGATTGAAAGCGATTTATCCTTTACGTCCCTATACCATATGCCATCTTTGTGTGCATATTATTTTGCCACTCTTATATTTTAAGAGAATAGTCAAGGAAGTCACACTTATTTCAATTTTCCTAGTCTGTATGAAATTATATATGCTTGTACTGTTTTTTCTTATTTTCCTTATTGGTGAAAGAGACTGCCCCTTAAAACGGATACCTCGAAGTGTCAGCAGAGCTGAAACCTCTCCTTGAAGAGTAGTTATCGGCGCTTTGATTATTTGTCCTTTATATGTGCAAGCTAGCAGTGCAAAGGCCAAATGCTAAACCTTTCAAATTTGGTAAAATGTATGCTGCTATTCACCATACTATTAGTATAACCTTTGATGATTACATATGGTGCCTCTTGTGTTAGGAAGCAGCTCGTGGGCACATCCGCAGACAGAAATGTACTAATATGCAAAGTTTTAAATAGCGCGCTAAGCCTCTTAGTGGCAGACCTTTTCTAAATGCTATAGCATGCTATACCGATGCTATAGCGAGCTATTTAAAATGTTTGCTCATGTGTTTGGATAAAAGACCCTTAGCGCAGAACCTCTTCTAAATGCTATAGCGTGCTATTTAGAACCATGCTAATATGTTGTTGCTTTAAAATCGTGTTTCTATAATAATCACGGACACAGACGCTTCCGCCCGCATCTCTGCTTTTGTATTAAAATGTTATTCCTCCAAATTGGCATGACTTCTCCGCAACCTGTCTCAGGCATCATCAACATTATGGGATGGTGTGCATTTTTTTAAAATAGTGAGAACATGAGAGATCTCAGGATCCAAAATCAATTACAGTTCATATGTACTCCCTCCATTCCTAAATTCAAGAACGAGAGCGTGCCTTGGCGCGAGGGTGCCGGTCCCAACGATGTAATCAAACATGTACTCCAATGATCAAGTTAGTAGGAAGCATGGTTTAGTGCACATATTCAATGGGACGACGAATTTTCTAGTTTAAGGGAAGAAACATTCACTTGTAGCAGAAGCATGGCATCATCGAGTTCAACATGGTCATGAGATTATAAGGCCATATCAAGATTAGTGCGTTCATGAGACCATAAAAGTTAACCACTTGACATTAAGTTCAATACTAAGAGCATCAACACGAGAGACCAAGTACCAAAAGTACGAACATAAGAAGAAAGGAGAAGCCAGCTGACACAGTGGCAGTAGAGACCGTAAAACTAAAAATCCACGGCTATTCAATACACTAATAAGTAACTGCACACAATTGCCTTTTGATCAACTTCATGGGTGGCACTTCATATGAACCTGATGTAAATTGTCTGAGATATACATGGCATAGATTTTTTTTCTATATACAATGATTCTGTGATTTAAAGCTTATGGACAGTGGTTTCTTCCTTTCAATTTTGAAGGTGAAGACACATATCTGGTACTCTTTCATCCATGCCGCCTTGACAAACTTTGACCAATTGTTTGTTATTGTGGCCCTCTCATCATCACTCGGAACTGTCTCATAACACCTTCGGTGTTGGGACTGACCATCATGTCCTCATCCGGTTAATAGAGATGGTCCTCGAGATTGTCTTTTGTAAAGCGATAGGAGAAATATTGGAAATGGAAGCATGCAATTGTCAATGTTGGGTACAACGACACACAACTTGTAAGTAGAAACAAGGCGCACCTAGCCTTGTCTATCCCGTTGGTTCAATGCGTCAAATTCAATACCAATTCCAAATTCAAAACAACTATGCAACATGGCGAGAGGAAAGACGAATAGATGCCCTTGACGGACTAAAAAATTGCATATTTAACGACTCAACAAACCATCACATACATCCTTGGTTGTAAGCCATGTTTTTTAATAGAATTGAGCTCAGAACCAAACAAAAGCTGGTGGAAGAGATCTTAATTGGCCATCGTGCCAAGTTAGAAACCGTAGACAATTGACCATTAGGAAAGCAAATAGATAGGAAACAGGAATCATTTTGTACATACATATGTTACGTGCAGGGAGATACACCTACAGTAGTTATGAACAAAATGGTAGCACAAGTATAAGTACTACTATTACATCTCAGAAACATTAATTGCTGAAAAATTAGCCTGAAAATTAGAGTAAACACAAAGGATAAATGACCTCATGATAAATCAAAAAGAGTAAAGAGCAAAGTCACACAGGGTCAACAGTAAACCAAAATATAGCCCACTAAAATATGTAAACTTGTTGGCATTATAAACTGCAGTTGAGACATGCACCAAGTACTACATAACAAATTGAATTGTCTTTTCTTTTCGTAGATACATATCCTTTAGTATATCTCAGCCAGAACAAAAAAAACAATCTCCTAAGAGAATGTTCTGCTGTTAGCACTAGTAGAAAACCACCCATTAGTCCCGGTTCATAAGGGCCTTTAGTCCCGGTTCATGAACCGGGACTAATGGGTCGTTTACTAATGCCTCCACCCATTAGTCCCGGTTCAAATACGAACCAGGACCAATGTGCCTCCACGTGGCCCTGTGCGCCGAGCCCAGTCAGGGGGCCTTTGGTCCCGGTTGGTGGCTCCAACCGGGATCAAAAGTCAATTTTTTTTTCAAAAGTGGCTGCTTTAGGGGTTATTTTTAGGTTGTTATTATAGCTAGCTAATAGAGAGAAGTGTCCTCTCTTATATCTTCGTCCTTGGTTTATCAACGCTGCTGCTATGTTCATTGCACCCGCAGATATAAAATGCTCATGCATGCTTGCATCATACATCATCATATATATATATAATAACAAGTCCTACTAATCATGCATCATCATACAACTTCTACTCGTTATTAATAATAAGTCATACGATCATCATCCTCATAGTCATCGAACCCAACCCTATATAATTGTTCTTAGCACATGATCATCAGTATCAGGTAGGACCTAAACACCCTTAAGATAAAATAGCATAAAACAATATAGACCCTGACTCTCCATTATGAAGAATGGCGATCATCCTGTCTCCAATTTTTGCCCTTCGCTGAATGTTGCTTCCAAGAAGCTCCTTACGACTGTCCATACATTTTTTCCATTCTTTGATTATCATGTCTCCACTTCTTTTAGAAACCCGGTATGGACAGTTGAGATTCGTAGGACGACCTGGTTGTATGTTCAAAGCATGAAGGCTACCCCGTGTATACATCAGATGAGGCACACAATCATTCGGGATTATCTGTTGAAAAACATAGTAATAACTTCGTAGTTAGCAATGATATGATGTACTAGTTTTAGAAGTGTGCAAAAATATGCACGAATGTTGTAATAGTAAAAAATCTTACCAGGATATCTCCATGGTAGTTACCGTAGTTCAACACGTGCACTAGTGGCACGTATTGACCATAATGTTGAGGAGTTCGATCGTAGACATTGTAATTCTCAAGATCAGTACAAAATCCGACCAGATGATTTTTCTCCTGATAAGTTAGTTCGGAGCCTTCGGTGTAGTAGGTTCTGTCTACCATCTTCCGCACATTCTTTGAAGAATGAAAATAAGCTGTCAATGGAGAATAAGTTGTCAACTATTTTCAAATAAACAATATAAATTACTTAATAACTATGTTAAGCTCACATGGGGGAAGAATTGGAGGTGTATCCACAAGGACGAAAATCGTAGGTCTCTCTTACTCGATTGTAGGATCACCAAGATCCATGGTAACAAGCATACCATCATCAAAACCATACATCTTGCAAAGTGCTTCCCAATTTTTGCAACCAAAATGGGTTACACTCTGAGCATTGTACAACTTTACTTGAAAATCCACACCATGATGGGTACTTAGGATAATTTTTTTGGTTTCGAAACTTTCATGGTCTTCAAAACCCATCCTCTCCAAGACATAGCGTCTTGCAAAGCATGATATAAGCTAGTCGAATTGGAAAAGATGAAAAATATTGTCATGATTAAAATAGTTGAAGTCATGAGTAATTACGAAAAAAACTATTATCGTCGGTTGCGTACCGTATGAACATCGAAGGTCTCCTCGAGCTTAATGCTGAAGCGCCGATCTTCGTCCAGCACAATGAACCTGTCGCAGATACCTCGGTCGTCGTGGCACCAGTCGCACTCCCCCGGGCGGTTTTCGTCTTCCGATGAGTACGACATTTCCGGCCTATACGTTCATAATTCAAATATTAAACTAGATCATTATTATTAATCACGGGTTGACTATCGATGATCGATGTACGTAGCTCCTCCTTTCATTCCCGAATGCATTATTAATTATATCAAATTGTCTAGCACACGGGAATGAAGGAGAAATTATCCAATATGAGCATTCAATAAGCAAAACCAAATCATAAAATAAGCAAAACCAAATCATAAAATAAAGTATAGTATTCAAATTAGCATGCATTCAATAATTATAAGCAAAAGTACATCATCTCTTGGTGTCCGTACATCGTCGAATATTATCACTAATACAACTAGAACCGTAGCTCCCGACGGGTATCGACGCGGGCGGTGGACACCCAAAGATAAGGAACCATCACAGGATCATAGCTCCAGTGAGATCCCTGAAGAACCTGCCAGGTATTGTCGAACCTCCCCTCCAATGCAACCATGTAGCGACGGACGTGCTCGTCCTCCTCGCTGACACGGTGACGTACCAGCTCCGCGGTGTCCGGATGCCTCACCACCGTCACTGGCCCACGCGACCGCCACCAAACAAGGATCGGGTCAACAACGGGCTGCCTCCTCACCAACCTACGTCCCCCGGAAGGTAGCACCTCCCAATACCAACCCGGCGGAGCCCAGTCCCGAACATGGCCCTGATCAAGCAGGCTTCCACCACCGAGTCGACGACAACGAGGATGCGGGATAGGCATCGCCGACGTCGACGCGGGAACTACTTCTATATATAGTTAAATAAAAGTAGTTTTATTAATTAAATCAACTATCTAGTTCAACTACTAAGCACTTACTATAAATAAATAAGTAGTACTTACTAAAAACAAACTACTTCTATATATAGTAAAATAAATTAGTTTGTTAAATCAACTAGCTAGCTCGACTATATATAGTAAAAAGTTCATCGATTTTATAAAAAGTTCATCGAATTTGCTAAAAAGTTCATCGAATTTGAAAAAAAACCATTGAATCTGAAAATAGTTCATCAAATTTCAAAAAAAATCGTCAAAATTGAAAAAATTTCATCGAATTAGAAAAAAAGTTCGTCAAATTATAAAAAGGTTCATCGAATTTCAAAAAAGTTCATCGAATTTGAGAAAAGTTCATTGAATTCAAAAAAATTCATCGAATATGGAAAAAGATCATCAAATCTGAAAAAAATCAGATTTGAAAAAAGTTCATGGGATTTGGTAAACGTTTATCGATTTCAAAGAAAAAAAATTCACGAATTTGGGAAAAGAGTTTATCGAATTTGACAAAGTTCATTAAATTTAGAAAATGTTCATTGAATTTGGAAAACAAATTCATTCGGTTTGAAAAAGTTTGTTCAATTTGAGGCGACCAACCGCGGTGATCCAACGAGCAATCCATGGCTGCAGCCGATTGCATACCCTGTCCAATATTGGTTGCAGACAAGCCTTAGGAGTTATCAGTGGTTTGCTTATTTGTTCTTTTTACATGAAAGCTAGCGGGCGCAAAAGCTAGGTGCTAAACCTGTCAAATTTGGTAAAGTGTATGCTGCTAGTTGCCATACTATGAGTATTACCGTTGATCATTATATATGGTGCCTCTTGTGTCAGGAAGCAAGCGATGGCCGGCATGTTCATAGACGAAAATGTACATGAGGGCTGCCGCTAGATCTGACTGGTCTCGGTCTGTTCTAGCTTGCCTGTGTTTGCTGGCGGCAAGGAAGGTGGTGGCCCTGTGCAGCATTGGCATGGTTGCTATGTTAGGGGTGCGTGGACTAGTTGAGGTTCTCACTGGCCTTGGCCGGGTGTGAGGGAGTGGTTGTTGTGCTAATCCGAGTGAATGCCTGGCTGATGCTTGTTGGCCGGCAGGGATGGCGCCCGTAGGCGTCGTTGTGCTCCTTGGAGGTGTCATCGGGGGAGATCTACGCATCCTCAACTCCTGGGTCAAGATCTTTGGGCGAAAACCAAGATCTTGCTGCAGGGTCTAGCGGCGGCAGCGCCTTCAGCATTGTTTCCCCTCTTTAGGGCACTATTTTGAAGACCTTGGTTCAATTGGTGCTTCTATGGACTAGAAGTGCACAACATTGCGGTCTGGTGTCTATCCGGCAATGTGGGTGGTTGGAGTTGCGACTCATGTGGCAACAACGATGGTAGTGAGCAGAGCTGGGTCGCGGCTTGTCCTTCTGGTGTCGACGGTTGGGTGCACCAATGTGTACGCCTATGCTAGTTTCGTGTTGTGTCAGAGAAGTCAGAGCTGAGGTCGGCTGGGCCACTGCTGCAATGATGACTCCATGAGGGTGGTTTTCAGATGGCGATGATCTCCGGATGTTGCGTTGGACTAGGTCGGTGTGAGTCTTGCAACTTTCTTCTATGAGGCTCTTCAGCAAGATCGGAGCTGCCATGTCCTCGATGCTTCGGTTGACTGTTTGGAATTTGTGGCCAAGTCATTCAAGTGTGCCCCGCGGTGGGGTCTAATCTAGGTTTTCACCCGGTCATTCTTTAATTAATCATGCAACTCTATTCTTCTCAATCGATGAAAATGATAAAATCTTTTGCCTTGTTTCAACCCCCTGGTCTTCATCTTTGGCGAGGATTTTTTATTATTTTTTCTAAGATGTTCCATGGAGTTTCAGGTCATTCCGAGAACTTTTGTTTTCTACGCATAAAACAACATCATGGCAATTCTGCTGAAAACAGCGTCAGTCTGGTTTAGTTTCATTCAAATCATACAAGTTAGAGTCCAAAACAAGGGCAAAAGTGTTTGGAAAAGTAGATACGACGGAGACGTATCACTAAACATAGCACCGCACCGCGCCAGTTCCAGCACACGACATTTGGTCCCGGTTGGTGGCACCAACCGGGACTAAAGGGACGCATTGGTACCGGTTGGTGGCACCAACCGGGACCAATGCCTCTCTTTTGTCCCGGGTTGTGGCACCAACCGGGACCAAACGTCTCTGTTTCCCGCCCTTTGGGCTGCTGAAAAGCGGCCTTTGGTCCCGGTTAGTGCCACCAACCGGGACTAAAAGGGTGCATTGGTCCCAGTTGGTGCCATAAACTGGGACCAATGCTCTGCCTATATAAGCAGCACTCGTGAAAATTTAGTTCAGTTCGTTCTTCCCCGCCGCCCGACGCCGCCAGCTTGCCTGTCAGTCTCTGCCTCGCCGTCGCCGTCGTCGCCGACGCCGTCCCGACGCCGTCGCCGCCCCCCGACCCGCGCCCCGTGCCCCGCGACGCCGCCGGCCCCTGCCCGTCGCTGCCCCGCCCCGACCCGCGCCGCACCGCCTCACCGTCGACCGTCGCCGTGCCGCCCCGCCCCACGCCGCACCTCGCCGTCGCCGTCGCCGTCCCCGACACCGTCGCCATGAGAAATTTTTTTGCTAATTTAATTTTATGTTACTAGTAGTTAATTTAGATGTGTAGTTAATTGAGTTAGATTTTGTTAGATTTTTTTTAGATTTTTTTGTTAGATTTTTTTGTAGTTCATAGATTTTTTTGTTAGATGTGTAGTTCATAGATTTTTCTGTTAGATTTTTTTTCATATTGTGTAATTAATTTGTTCATATTGTGTTAGATTTTTTTCTGTTAATAGATTTTTTTGGTGATATTATTGTTGAATATGCATGTTTGTATGTTCATATATATGCAAAGATCGAATATGTCAATTTTTTATGATTTTTTTCTGTTCATAGAATTTTTATGATTTTTTTTCTATTGTAATTTTGTTCATAGAATTTTATTGATTTTTTTGTTCATAGTATTTTCTTTGTCAATTTATTGTGTATGTATAGGAAAATTGTGAATGATAGAAGTCATTTATGAATATGTTCATATTTAGAATAGAGGAAAAAGGAAAAAATAAGAAGAGAAAGTTTTTAATATAATTAGTTAGAAAAATAATAGACTATAGTTAAACTAGTTTATTTTTAGTAAATACTACTTTATTTTATTTATAGTAAGTGCTTCATATATAGTTGAACTAGCTAGTTGATTTAATAAACTAATTTATTTTACTAAATATAGAAGTAGTTTGTTTTTAGTAAGTACTACTTTATTTATTTATAGCAAGTGCTCAGTAGTTGAAATAGTTGATTTAATTAATAAAACTACTTTATTTAACTATATATAGAAGTAGTTCCCGCATCAACGTCGGCGATGCCTATCCCGCATCCTCGTCGTCGTCGACTCGGCGGTGGAGGCCTGCTTGATCAGGGCCATGTTCGGGACTGGGCTCCGCCGGGCTGGTATTGGGAGGTGCTACCTTCCAGGGGACATAGGTTGGTGAGGAGGCAGCCCGTTGTTGACCCGATCTTTGTTTGGTGGCGGTCGCGTGGGCCAGTGACGGTGCCGAGGCTTCCAGACACCGCGGAGGTGGTACGTCACCGTGTCAGCGAGGAGGACGAGCACGTCCGTCGCTACATGGTTGCATTGAAGGGAAGGTTCGACAATACCTGGCAGGTTCTTCAGGGATCTCACTGGAGCTATGATCCTGTGATGTGTAACACCCCGGTGTAATGATGCTACAGTAATCCCTGAGATCAAGCTAATCATTTTGCTATAATAGTGCTTGGTCACTGTTATCAATATTCCATTTCAAATTCCAGTTGAATTCCATTTCAATTTCTGAGTGAAATTCAAAATTGCCCAAACATGAAAACTAAAATGTTCATCATGTGGAAAATAATCTTCTGGTAATATTGGTGGTGAACCAACTTTTTTTTGCAAAGTATCTAAATGGCCTAAAATAGCTATAACAGAAAGTTGTTAAAAATGAAAAGCTAAAGCTAAAACAAAAACAAAAAGGGAGAAAAGGGGCTAGAGCCCCTGGCCTCCCCTTGGGCTTCAGCCCACCCAGGCCAACTGGCCCAGCTAGGCCGGCCCATTCCCCCCCTGTCGTCTTCCCTCTCCCCACTATGCGAGCGACCGCGTGCGCGCGTCTCCACCGGACCCCCTCACCGGCTCCGACGGGAGGATAAGGCCTCCACGCCCCGGACGCCTCGAGTCCTCCCCCTCACCTACCTCCACTCCCCTCTCTCGCCTCCCAGATCCACGCGCTCCTCCCCTCTCTCGCTCGCTCGCCTCACCCGAGCGCCATCACCGCTGTCCCACCTCGCATCACCGCGGCGACCGCCTCCCTCGTGCTCCTCCAACGTAACCAGCCGCGCTCCGCTACGTCGATTACGGCCACGAACGCGAGCTGGCAAGCCCCGCAACACCAGATCCCCGTCTTCGTCCTCCCCGGGTCGCCGGACGCCGCCATCGTCGATTCGGCCTTCCCCTGCGCTCCTAACCTGTCGAGGGCCTTTCTTGCGCCGCGCGGTGAGCCCCTCATCCTCTCCCCTCGTTCCCCTGGCCTCTTGCGCTCCCGTAGCCACCGCGTCCGCCTTGGCCGAGCTCAGCTCCGCCGTGCAGCTAGTCGTTGTCGTTGTAGTCGTTGCCAAGGCTGAGCAAGCACGGCAACGTGCTCAGGGCGTCTCCCTATTGCCGCCCGAGCCTCTAGCTCGTCTCCCTGCGCCCTCTAGCTCTGTCTCCATCGCTGCTCGATCTCCGGCGTCCGCTCCGCCGATCGCCACCGTCGTCTCCGGCTGCCACTGGCCCGGTTACCACCCCAGTTCGATGCGGCTCATCTCCCTTGACCGAACGCACACCCCCACGCGTCAAACGGACGACGGGGGATGAACCATGCGTCACCGCCGCCTCTTGTGATCGTCGGTGTTGCTCCGGCCGCCGTGCTGACCTGGAGCAGACGTGGTCCTGCGGGGCCCATCCCAGTGAGGCTGCCAGTGGGCTCCAATGCCCCAGTTGACCACGTTGACTCTGGTCAACGCAGTTGCTATTCACCCCTCTGTATGACATGTGGCCCCTTTCGATTAATTAGGATAATTAAATGTTTTTTTAAATAAAACTAATTAGTTAACCTAACCAGTCACTGACATATGGTGCCCAGTAGCTAAATAACCCCAGATTAGTTTGAAATAAACTCTATTACGTAAGAGAGGCTGACTGGTGGGACCTACTGGTCAGTTTGACCAGTCAGCGGGTCTGTTGACCTGCTGATGTCATGCTGACACTCTGCTGACGTCATAATTCCTTTTCTGTTAATTTAAATAATTTCAGAATGTGCTTTAGTCTTTGAAAATTCATAGAAAATAAACCGTATCTCGGATGAAAATGTTTACTACATGAAAGTTGCTCAGAAAAACGTGTCGAATCCAGATACATGGTCTGTTCATCTGTCACATGCCCATAGCATGCTGAACCTGGAACTTTCCCTCTCCGGTCATCTGTCTGACACATGTCCGGAACTGGGAAAACATTTCCAGTTGACTTCCCCCCTCGCCGGTATCGTGTAGCACCGCGTTAGAACATGTCTAGATCTGCCTGTTGCCCTGTTATGCTACGTTTGCTTTATATTTACTGTTTCTTCCACCTTTTCTCTCCGGCAGACCCCGAGACCGATGCTGCCCCTGTGATCGACTACTTCGACGACGACCCCTCCTTGCCAGAGCAACCAGGGAAGCCCCCCTTGATCATCCCGATATCGCCCATTCCATTCTCTCATGCTTGCATTAGATTTTGCTACTGTTATTATTTGCTCCTATTCTGATGCATACTCTGCTTTTATATCTGCTGTTGTACATTACCTGCTTATCCTAAACTGCTTAGTATAGGTTGGTTAGTGATCCATCAGCGACCCCCACCTTGTCCTTGTTGCCCCTACTTCATCATCGAAGACCCGATCAACGGGATCGAAGACCAGTCCCCGGTGTCGTGGTTCTAAGTCTGACAGTAGAATGGGGGTAGGTATGGAGAGGCAAGATCCTAGCTATGGAGTAGTTGTATACGCAAGGGATTTACGAGTTCAGGCCCTTCTCGGAGGAAGTAATAGCCCTACGTCTCGGAGCCCGGAGGCGGTCGACTGGATTATGTGCGTATGAGTTACAGGGGTGCGAACCCTTTCACTGAGGAGGGGGTGGCTTATATAGAGTTCGCCAGACCCCTCCGGCCCTCAGTTATGCAGGGTTTAAAGTACATAAAGATGGGCGTTACTGGTAACGCCTTACATAAAGTGTCATCATGACTATAAATACTACTTAATTACAGACCGTTTGGATGCAGAGTGGCTCTTGATCTCCTGGTGGTCGAGTGAGTCTTCATAGTCGAGTGTCTTCGAGTCCGTCGAGTGGAATCCCTCTTGGTCGACTGGAAGGTAGCTTCTTCTGAAGATGTCCTTGGGGAGGGTACTTTGGACAGGCCCGTGACCCTACCCTAGGTACATGACTTCATCATTAGCCCCCGAATGGATCGAGGTTTGAGTGAGGAAGGAGTTGATAATCTTTCCGACCTGTTTTTGTGTTCTGAACATGTCTCATCTTGGATCAATAATCTTTTGTAATGATGGCAGCAACTTTTCTTTCAGTCACCTTGATCCATTCCTTTCTTCTGTCGAGTGAACTTTTGAACTTAGTGAACTTCCGAGCGACGGATCGCAGGAAATCTATCAGCTGACAGATTGATCTGCCGTTAGCGGATTTTGTGGGATCCAAATTTTGGGAAGCGCGCGAAGCGGGGCGGACCACGGTACTCGGATGGGATAAGGCGTGGATGCCTCGATTTCCGTGCCGCCTTTTTCACCACGTATCACGCGTGCGCGACTGTTTCGGGATGTCACAGGACCGCCCGGGCCTACTTGTCAGCCACTCGGAAGAGTCCTTATATAAAGCGTCGGGCGAGGGTTTTTAAACAGTGCCTTCTCATTCTCCTCTCTGCCCTCTTTGCCTCCGCCCGCTGTGCCTGCTCTCGCCTCCGCCCATCCACTCCTCACGTGCTTCGCCGGCGACAATGGTGAAGGAGAAGACGGCGGCCTTGGAGCGCGTGAAGAAGGCGACGGCGACGGGGAAAGCGAAGGGAAGAGCGTCCAATCGGGGCGGATCTTCGTCGAGGTCCCGCCTGCCGCAAGGTTGGGTCCAACGGGAATGGATCCGCTCGACCATCACTGAGGCGGATCTCAATGACCTGGCCAACGAGGGTCTGATCTCCCACGGGTCAGCAAGGCTTCCGGGGACCGAGTGGCAACCGCAGCCACAGGAGGGTGAGTGCATTCTCCTAGCCACTCATGTAGATCATGGATTCTCTCTGCCGCCGAGTGTTTTCTTCCGAGGGTTTCTGAACTTCTTTGGGGCGCAAATCCACCATTTCACTCCCAATTCCATTGCCTATCTTGCTGCTTTCGTGTCCATGTGCGAGAACTTTCTGGGTTGTCGACCGCACTGGGGTCTCTTTAAGCACATATTCACCTGTCGCTCACAGACGGTGAAAAAGGCGAGTCCGGATGATGAGAGGACTAAGGTTATCCAGATGTGCGGGGGTCTTGGGATTCAGATGAGGAGTAAGAGTACTTTTCCGGCCATGACCCTTCCTGAGTCGGTTAGAGGGTGGCAGTCGACCTGGTTCTACTGCCAAGACGAGTCGACGCCGGGGCAGTCGACTGGTCTCCCTCCGTTCTCCATGGACCGAGCGAACAAACCCTCTTCTTTGAAGGTGCTTCCTGAGGAGAAAGCTCAGGTAAAAATGTTGATGGAGCGCGTAGTCCAGCTCGTTCGGGACGGAGTGACGGGTATGGACCTTCTGGAGGTCTTCCTTAGACGGCGCATCCAACCGCTTCAGTACCGAGGCCACCCGATGTGGCTGTACTATGGTACCGAAGACACCACTCGGGTCCATCCAGAAGCGGTCAGCGACGCCACACTGGAGAGGTGGATGGCCGCAATCACAGGGAATAAGGACAACCCTCGAGGGGCTAGGAGGATCCCACCACTTGACCATACCTACACACCTGACACGGTATGACCACTTATCCCCAATTGTAATCTCGCTTTATTCATTCTGCTTCGCTGCAAATTGGTCAATTGACCTTTTTCTTGTTTTGTTGTCTGTCAGGACACCACTGAGTTGTACTCGATGTCCAATGGAGCGCAAGCGCAGACTGAGGAGGAGGAAGGAAGTGGGGGCGAAAGCCCAGAGGAATGGGATTCAGATGCTGATGACGATGATGAGGGCGATGACTCTGGTGAGGAAGAAGAGGAGGAGGAGGAGGAGGAAGTTGTACCTCCTCACTCGGAAAGATGCTCTAAGCTTGTCCATGATCTCGCGGACGAGCGTGGTAAGGGGGTCGCGACCGTCGCGCAGTCGACCAAGCGCCCTCGGACGACTTCTCCGGTGCCGACTGAGAAAGCTCCGAAGCAATCTCGAGTGGCACCGTCGAAGCCGGCGAAGGTCTTGCCGAAGATGAAGATGGTGATCCCCACAATCTCAGGGTAATGATGTAACTTGAGTTTTCCCGTTTCATGAACTTATTCTTGGTCGACTCATGAGCTAATTGACTGACTTTTGGAACTGCAGTGCTGCTACTTCTGATACCTCGGCCAGGGATGAAGATCACGAGATGGAGGATGCTGTTACTTCAAAACCTGGTATGACTCTTGTAGTTCCGTCTTCAGTCGATTGGCTTCTTGTCTCTAATTTTGATTCTTTTCTGCAGCTTCATCTAACGTCGTTATTGACCTTCCCGACGACGACGACGAGGAACCACTAAGGCAGAGGAGGAACAGGAAAGCGCCTTCTGGCAAGGCGACTCAGGACGTGCCAGCACCCGAGACATTGGTCGTGGAGGGAGACAATGTCACTCGTCCTACCATATCCTTTGCGGTGTCGTTGACGAGTTCTTGCCCTTCATCGTCGAGTGCTGCTCAACCCTCGCTTTTCTCAACCCACCACGTCCCAGAAGACCAAGCCAGTGCTGCTAAAGAAGCAATACGCCAGGCAGGGGTCATGATGGAGCAAGTGAAGGCAATCCGAGAAGCCAGCCAGGCAGCTTATGACGCCAGTTCAGCTCTTCAGAGTAATGTTCAGGTCAGTCGGTTACCACCTGTTCTGTTAGGATATGATATCTGAAAACTCTTCTTTCTGAAATTCTTAGAGTTTGTCCTACACCCACTGGGTGTGTCGATTGAAATTCCGGGTTAGTGGGGGCACGCTGAGTGCACCCACTGGGTGTAGTCCCCAAGGCTATGGTGGACTGCTGGCAGTCGACCATAGTCTTTATGTCTTAAGTTTTTTCCTTACTCGACTAGGTCGAATGGATTCATAGACCGGTGGGGGCACGCTGAGTGCACCCACTGGGTGTAGTCCCCGAGACTATGGTCGACTGCTGGCAGTCGACTATAGTCTGAAGAACACCTCCCTTTTTTTTGTTGGTTGACTGGTCGACTCTAACTGATAAAACTAGTGGGGGCACGCTGAGTGCACCCACTGGGTGTAGTCCCCGAGACTATGGTCGAATGTTTGTATTCGGCCGTAGTCTTAGAAACGCTATGATTTTTCCTTAGTCACTCGGAAGTGAATTGTCTTTGACATCTGTCGATTGGTTCTTCGTAGAAATCCTGCGACCTTGCGGCTCGTTATACTGAGTTGGAGAACAAACACATCCAGCTCGAGCTTGATCTGAAACTGGCCCAAGAGAACTTAATGAAGGCGAAGGAGGAAGCTAAAGGTATGTTTGGTGAGGACCTCGACGACTGCCTTTGCCTCTTGTTTGTTTCAGAGTCTGATCTCACTGTAACTTTGCAGACAAAGTGAGGGATGCCCTGAAGAAGAAAGACCTTGACTTGGCTGAGATGCAGAAAGCGGCTTTAGAGAAGACCAAGCTCGCAGATGAGAAGCTGGCTTCAGTCACCAAGCTTGAAGAAGAAAACACCAATCTGAAAGCTGCTCTTGATGCTGCCAACAAGGAGGTCAGTCGACTGAAAAGTGATAAGATTGCCCTGAGTGACAAGGCCAGTGAGTTGGTGGGAAAGAAGAACGATCTGGAGGCTTATCTGGGTGGACTCGCCAAGAAGCTATTCCTCATGCTTGAAGGTAATCTTTTGTATCAAACAGACATTTTAACAATGATCTTTCCATCCGACTGTTGTCTTGACTCGGTGGTTGTGCTTGCAGAATTTTGCCAGAACTTTGAAGAGGAGACTGGTCGACTAGAAGTAAACCTGGATCCCATCAACTCTCCCTTGAAAGATGAAGTCGCCATGAACGTGCTCCGGCTTGAATCTCGCGTTGCTGCTGTCGTCGACTATCTCGCAAGGCTGAAGGTCGCAACTTCTCGCATCGACACAACACTCTGGCCAAGAGAGATGCTCCAGAACGACCTCGAGTCTCTGATGACTCGAATGAACGAGGTCCCAAGTCGAGTGAAGGAGTGGAAGAAGTCTTCTGCCAGGTGTGGCGCGGATGTTGCTCTGTCTCCTGTCCGCGTTCACTGCAACGATGCACGAGAGGACAAGCTGGCGGCCCTTAGGGTGGCTAACACCAAGAAGCACGATTTCCGATCTTTCATGGAGACCTTCATCGCCGCTGCCACTCGGATTGCAGATGGAATCGACCTGGATGAGTTTGTTGCACCTTCCAGCCCTCCACAGGAGGGGTAAAAAACTTCTGAGCTTGATACTTTAAATTTGCCTCGGTATGCCGAGTGATTTTTATAACCGACAAACCTTAAGAGGCTTAGCGCCTGAGCACTTTCGGTTCCCTTAGGTGTTATCCGAACTTGGATTCAACGTTGAATATGTTTGCATTTGGTTTGAGGTGTTTTTTGCAGGCTAAAGCGAGGTGCTCATTGCAATCGACTTGTTCCCCAATACACTTAGGCGAGCACTGGGCTGCAGCTAAGCCCCCGACTGGGAGGTCTGCTCTCCACTCGGTAGGATTTTCAAAAACTTAGGCGAGCACTGGGCTGCAGCTAAGCCTCCGAGTGAGAGGTCTGCTCTCCACTCGGTAGGATTTTCAAAAACTTAGGCGAGCACTGGGCTGCAGCTAAGCCCCCGAGTGGGAGGTTTGCTCTCCACTCGGTAGGATTTTCAAGAACTTAGGCGAGTACTGGGCTGCAGCTAAGCCCCCGAGTGGGAGGTTTGCTCTCCACTCGGTAGGATTTTCAAGAACTTACGCGAGCACTGGGCTGCAGCTAAGCCCCCGAGTGGGAGGTTTGCTCTCCACTCGGTAGGATTTCTAAAAACTTAGGCGAGCACTGGGCTGCAGCTAAGCCCCCGAGTGGGAGGTCTGCTCTCCACTCGGTAGGATTTTCAAGGCGTACCTCTAGAGAAGGAAGTAACACTCGACCTGTACCTCGTCCTCCTTGCAGAGTGTACGTTGTATTTGTGGCGTAGCTCAGAAGTAGAGGGTAGCAGTCGACCTGCACCTCGTCCTCCTTGCAGAGCGCATGTTGTATTTGTGGCGTAGCTCGGAAGGAGAGGGTAGCAGTCGACCTGCACCTCGTCCTCCTTGCAGAGCGCATGTTGTATTTGTGGCGTAGCTCGGAAGGAGAGGGTAGCAGTCGACCTGCACCTCGTCCTCCTTGCGGAGCGCACATTGTATTTGAACTTAGGCGAGCGTAATGCTGCAGCTAAGCCTCCGAATGGAAGGCTGGCTTACCACTCGATAGGATTTTGTTTAACTTAGGCGAGTACTTGGACTGCAGCTAAGCCTCCAAGTGGAAGGCTGGCTTACCACTCGGTAGGATTTTGTTTAACTTAGGCGAGTACTTGGACCGCAGCTAAGCCTCCGAGTGGAAGGCTGACTTACCACTCTGTAGGATTTTGTTTAACTTAGGCGAGTACTTAGACTGCAGCTAAGCCTCCGAGTGGAAGGCTGGCTTACCACTCGGTAGGATTTTGTTTAACTTAGGCGAGTACTTGGACTGCAGCTAAGCCTCCGAGTGGAAGGCTGGCTTACCACTCGGTAGGATTTTGTTTAACTTAGGCGAGTGCTTGGACTGCAGCTAAGCCTCCGAGTGGAAGGCTGGCTTACCACTCGGTAGGATTTTGTTTAACTTAGGCGAGTACTTGGACTGCAGCTAAGCCTCTGAGTGGAAGGCTGGCTTACCACTCTGTAGGATTTTGTTTAACTTAGGCAAAACGGATTTCGCAACTAAGCCCACGAGTGGGAGGCTGGCTCACCACTCGGTTAGGATTTTTTTTACAGACTTAGGCGAATCAGATTCGCAGCCAAGCCACCCACTGGGGGATTGCTTTATGTGGACAAAAGTAATGACAATTATTGGGAAAATTATAAAGCTCTTGTCTTTGATAAATAAACTACAGAAGTACTTTTATTACAACTCATCCGAGTGAATACTTAAGTGTAGAAGGGGCGGAGAAGCTCCGCGTTCCAAGCTCGGGGCTCGTCAATCTGATGCTCGACATTGTAAAGACGGTATGCTCCATTGTAGAGAACCTTGGTGATGATGAAGGGGCCTTCCCAAGAAGGAGCAAGCTTGTGTGGTTTCTGCTGATCCACTCGGAGAACCAGATCTCCTTCCTGGAAGGCTCGACTCCTTACATTTTTGGCGTGGAAGCGACGCAGGTCCTGTTGGTAAATGGTCGATTGGATCAAAGTCGTCTCCCTTTCTTCCTCCAGAAGGTCGACCGCGTCCTGCCGGGCTTGTTCTGCTTTGTGAAGTGTTGTGAAGTGTTGGGGAATGTAGTAATTTCAAAAAATTTCCTACGCACACGCAAGATCATGGTGATGCATAGCAACGAGAGGGGAGAGTGTTGTCTACGTACCCTCGTATACCGAAGCGGAAGCGTTGACGCAACATAGAGGAAGTAGTTGTACGTCTTCCTGGTCCAACCGATCCAAGCACCGTTACTCCGGCACCTCCGAGTTCTTGACACACGTACAGCTCGATGACAGATCCCGAGCTCCGATCCAGCAAAGCTTCGGGGAGGAGTTCCGTCAGCACGACGGCGTGGTGACAATCTTGATGTTCAACTATCGCAGGGCTTCGCCTAAGCGCCTCTACAATATGACCGAGGTGTAATATTGTGGAGGGGGGCACCGCACACGGCTAAGGAACGATCACGAAGATCAACTTGTGTGTCTATGGGGTGCCCCCCGCCCCCGTATATAAAGGAGCCAAGGGGAGGGGGCGGTCGGCCAAGGAGGGGCGCGCCAAGGGGGAGTCCTACTCCCACCGGGAGTAGGACTCCCTTTCTTTCCTAGTTGGAGAAGGAGGAGGGGGAAAGAGGAGGAAGAGGGGAAGGAAAGGGGGGGCGCCGCCCCCCTTCCCTTGTCCTATTCGGACTAGGAAGGGGAGGGGCGCGCGGCCACCTCCTTCCTCCTTCCCTCTTCTCCTCGAGGCCCATGTAGGCCCAATAACCCCCCGGGGGGTTCCGGTAACCTCCCGGTACTCCGGTAAAATGCCGATTTCACCCGGAACGATTCCGATGTCCAAATATAGGCTTCCAATATATCGATCTTTATGTCTCGACCATTTCGAGACTCCTCGTCATGTCCGTGATCACATCCGGGACTCCGAACAACCTTCGGTACATCAAAATACATAAACTCATAAAGAAACTGTCATCGTATCTTTAAGCGTGCGGACCCTACGGTTCGAGAACAATGTAGACATGACCGAGACACGTCTCTGGTCAATAACCAATAGCGGGACCTGGATGCCCATATTGGTTCCTACATATTCTACGAAGATCTTTATCGGTCAGACCGCATAACAACATACATTGTTCCCTTTGTCATCGGTATGTTACTTGCCCGAGGTTCGATCGTCGGTATCCAATACCTAGTTCAATCTCGTTACCGGCAAGTCTCTTTACTCGTTCCGTAATACATCATCCCGCAACTAACTCATTAGTTGCAATGCTTGCAAAGCTTAAGTGATGTGCATTACCGAGAGGGCCCAGAGATACCTCTCCGACATTCGGAGTGACAAATCCTAATCTCGAAATACGCCAACCCAACAAGTACCTTCGGAGACACCTGTAGAGCACCTTTATAATCACCCAGTTACGTTGTGACGTTTGGTAGCACACAAAGTGTTCCTCCGGTAAACGGGAGTTGCATAATCTCATAGTCATAGGAACATGTATAAGTCATGAAGAAAGCAATAGCAACATACTAAACGATCGGGTGCTAAGCTAACGGAATGGGTCATGTCAATCAGATCATTCAACTAATGATGTGATCCCGTTAATCAAATAACAACTCTTTGTCTATGGTTAGGAAACATAACCATCTTTGATTAACAAGCTAGTCAAGTAGAGGCATACTAGTGACACTCTGTTTGTCTATATATTCACACATGTATTATGTTTCCGGTTAATACAATTCTAGCATGAATAATAAACATTTATCATGATATAAGGAAATAAATAATAACTTTATTATTGCCTCTAGGGCATATTTCCTTCAGTCTCCCACTTGCACTAGAGTCAATAATCTAGATTACACAGTAATGATTCTAACACCCATGGAGTCTTGGTGCTGATCATGTTTTGCTCGTGGAAGAGGCTTAGTCAACGGGTCTGCAACATTCAGATCCGTATGTATCTTGCAAATCTCTATGTCTCCCACCTGGACTAGATCCCGGATGGAATTGAAGCGTCTCTTGATGTGCTTGGTTCTCTTGTGAAATCTGGATTCCTTCGCTAAGGCAATCGCTCTAGTATTGTCACAAAAGATCTTCATTGGACCCGATGCACTAGGTATGACACCTAGATCGGATATGAACTCCTTCATCCAGACTCCTTCATTAGCTGCTTCCGAAGCAGCTATGTATTCCGCTTCACACGTAGATCCCGCCACGACGCTTTGTTTTGAACTGCACCAACTGACAGCTCCACCGTTTAATGTAAACACGTATCCGGTTTGCGATTTAGAATCGTCCGGATCAGTGTCAAAGCTTGCATCAACGTAACCCTTTATGATGAGCTCTTTGTCACCTCCATATACGAGAAACATATCCTTAGTCCTTTTCAGGTACTTCAGGATGTTCTTGACCGCTGTCCAGTGATCCACTCCTGGATTACTTTGGTACCTCCCTGCTAAACTTATAGCAAGGCACACATCAGGTCTGGTACACAGCATTGCATACATGATAGAGCCTATGGCTGAAGCATAGGGAACATCTTTCATTTTCTCTCTATCTTCTGCAGTGGTCGGGCATTGAGTCTTACTCAACTTCACACCTTGCAATATAGGCAAGAACCCTTTCTTCGCTTGATCCATTTTGAACTTCTTCAAAACTTTGTCAAGGTATGTGCTTTGTGAAAGTCCAATTAAGCGTTTTGATCTATCTCTATAGATCTTAATGCCCAATATGTAAGCAGCTTCACCGAGGTCTTTCATTGAAAAACTTTTATTCAAGTATCCCTTTATGCTATCCAGAAATTCTATATCATTTCCAATCAATAATATGTCATCCACATATAATATTAGAAATGCTATAGAGCTCCCACTCACTTTCTTGTAAATACAGGCTTCTCCAAAAGTCTGTATAAAACCAAATGCTTTGATCACACTATCAAAGCGTTTATTCCAACTCCGAGAGGCTTGCACCAGTCCATAAATGGATCGCTGGAGCTTGCACACTTTGTTAGCTCCCTTTGGATTGATAAAACCTTCTGGTTGCATCATATACAACTCTTCCTCCAGAAACCCATTCAGGAATGCAGTTTTTACATCCATTTGCCAAATTTCATAATCATAAAATGCGGCAATTGCTAACATGATTTGGACAGACTTAAGCATCGCTACGGGTGAGAAGGTCTCATCGTAGTCAATCCCTTGAACTTGTCGAAAACCTTTTGCAACAAGTCGAGCTTTGTAGACAGTAACATTACCGTCAGCGTCAGTCTTCTTCTTGAAGATCCATTTATTCTCAATTGCTTGCCGACCATCAGGCAAGTCAACCAAAGTCCATACATTGTTCTCATACATGGATCCCATCTCAGATTTCATGGCTTCAAGCCATTTTGCGGAATCTGGGCTCACCATCGCTTCTTCATAGTTCGTAGGTTCATCATGATCTAGTAGCATGACTTCCAGAATAGGATTACCGTACCACTCTGGTGCGGATCTTACTCTGTTTGACCTACGAGGCTCTGTAGCAACTTGATCTGAAGTTCTATGATCATCATCATCAACTTCCTCACTAGTTGGTTTTGACGTCACAGAAACCGGTTCCTGTGATGTACTATTTTCCAACAAGGGAGCAGCTACAGCTACCTCATCAAGTTCTACTTTCCTCCCACTCACTTCTTTCGAGAGAAACTCCTTCTCTAGAAAGGATCCATTCTTAGCAACGAATGTCTTGCCTTCGGATCTGTGATAGAAGGTGTACCCAACTGTCTCCTTTGGGTATCCTATGAAGACACATTTCTCCGATTTGGGTTCGAGCTTATCAGGTTGAAGCTTTTTCACATAAGCATCGCAGCCCCAAACTTTATGAAACGACAACTTTGGTTTCTTGCCAAACCATAGTTCATAAGGTGTCGTCTCAACGGATTTTGATGGTGCCCTATTTAATGTGAATGTGGCCGTCTCTAAATCATAACCCCAAAACGATAGCGGTAAATCTGTAAGAGACATCATAGATCGCACCATATCAAGTAAAGTACGATTACGACGTTCGGACACACCATTACGCTGTGGTGTTCCGGGTGGCGTGAGTTGCGAAACTATTCCGCATTGTTTCAAGTGTAGACCAAGCTCGCAACTTAAATATTATCCTCCATGATCAGATCGTAGAAACTTTATTTTCTTGTTATGATGATTTTCAACTTCACTCTGAAATTCTTTGAACTTTTCAAATGTTTCAGACTTATGCTTCATTAAGTAGATATACCCATATCTGCTTAAATCATCTGTGAAGGTGAGAAAATAACGATATCCGCCACGAGCCTCAACATTCATCGGACCACATACATCTGTATGTATGATTTCCAACAAATCTGTTGCTCTCTCCATAGTACCGGAGAACGGCGTTTTAGTCATCTTGCCCATGAGGCACGGTTCGCAAGTACCAAGTGATTCATAATCAAGTGGTTCCAAAAGTCCATCAGTATGGAGTTTCTTCATGCGCTTTACACCGATATGACCTAAACGGCAGTGCCACAAATAAGTTGCACTATCATTATCAACTCTGCATCTTTTGGCTTCAACACTATGAATATGTGTATCACTACTATCGAGATTCATCAAAAATAGACCACTCTTCAAGGGTGCATGACCATAAAAGATATTACTCATATAAATAGAACAACCATTATTCTCTGATTTAAATGAATAACCGTCTCGCATCAAACAAGATCCAGATATAATGTTCATGCTCAACGCTGGCACCAAATAACAATTATTTAGGTCTAATACTAATCCCGAAGGTAGATGTAGAGGTAGCGTGCCGACCGCGATCACATCGACTTTGGAACCGTTTCCCACGCGCATCGTCACCTCGTCCTTTGCTAGTGTTCGCTTAATCCGTAGTCCCTGTTTCGAGTTGCAAATATTAGCAACAGAACCAGTATCAAATACCCAGGTGCTACTGCGAGCTCTAGTAAGGTACACATCAATAACATGTATATCACATATACCTTTGTTCACCTTGCCATCCTTCTTATCCGCCAAATACTTGGGGCAGTTCCGCTTCAAGTGACCAGTCTGCTTGCAGTAGAAGCACTCAGTTTCAGGCTTAGGTCCAGACTTGGGTTTCTTCTCTTGAGCAGCAACTTGCTTGCTGTTCTTCTTGAAGTTCCCCTTCTTCTTCCCTTTGCCCTTTTTCTTGAAACTAGTGGTCTTGTTGACCATCAACACTTGATGCTCCTTCTTGATTTCTACCTCCGCAGCCTTTAGCATTGCGAAGAGCTCAGGAATTGTCTTATCCATCCCTTGCATATTATAGTTCATCACGAAGCTCTTGTAGCTTGGTGGAAGTGATTGGAGAATTCTGTCAATGACGCTATCATCCGGAAGAGTAACTCCCAGTTGAATCAAGTGATTACAATACCCAGACATCTTGAGTATATGCTCACTGACAGAACTATTCTCCTCCATCTTGCAGCTATAGAACTTATTGGAGACTTCATATCTCTCAATCCGGGCATTCTTCTGGAATATTAACTTCAACTCCTGGAACATCTCATATGCTCCATGACGTTCAAAACGTCGTTGAAGTCCCGGTTCTAAGCCGTAAAGCAAGGCACATTGAACTATCGAGTAGTCATCAGCTTTGCTCTGCCAGATGTTCTTAACGTCGTCAGTTGCATCAGCAGCAGGCCTGGCACCCAGCGGTGCTTCCAGGATGTAATTTTTCTGTGCAGCAGTGAGGATAATCCTCAAGTTACGGACCCAGTCCGCGTAGTTGCTACCATCATCTTTCAACTTTGTTTTCTCAAGGAACGCATTAAAATTCAACGGAACAACAGCACGGGCCATCTATCTACAATCAACATAGACAAGCAAGATACTATCAGGTACTAAGTTCATGATAAATTTAAGCTCAATTAATCATATTACTTAAGAACTCCCACTTAGACAGACATCTCTCTAGTCATCAAAGTGATCACGTGATCCAAATCAACTAAACCATAACCGATCATCACGTGAGATGGAGTAGTTTTCAATGGTGAACATCTTATGTTGATCATATCTACTATATGACTCACGCTCGACCTTTCGGTCTCCGTGTTCCGAGGCCATATCTGCATATGCTAGGCTCGTCAAGTTTAACCTGAGTATTCCGCGTGTGCAAAACTGGCTTGCACCCGTTGTAGATGGACGTAGAGCTTATCACACCCAATCATCACGTGGTGTCTGGGCACGACGAACTTTGGCAACGGTGCATACTCAGGGAGAACACTTCTTGATAATTTTTTAGTGAAGATCATCTTAAAATGCTACCGTCAATCAAAGCAAGATAAGATGCATAAAGGATAAACATCACATGCAATCAATATAAGTGATATGATATGGCCATCATCATCTTGTGCTTGTGATCTCCATCTCCGAAGCACCATCATGATCACCATCGTCACCGGCGCGACACCTTGATCTCCATCGTAGTATCGTTGTCGTTTACGCCATCTATTGCTTCTACGACTATCGCTACCGCTTAGTGATAAAGTAAAGCAATTACAGGGCGTTTGCATTTCATACAATAAAGCGACAACCATATGGCTCCTGCCAGTTGCCGATAACTTCGGTTACAAAACATGATCATCTCATACAACAAAATATAGCATCATGCCTTGGCCATATCACATCACAACATGCCCTGCAAAAACAAGTTAGACGTCCTCGACTTTGTTGTTGCAAGTATTACGTGGCTGCTATGGGCTGAGCAAGAACCGTTCTTACCTACGCATCAAAACCACAACGATAGTTCGTCAAGTTGGTGCTGTTTTAACCTTCACAAGGACCGGACGTAGCCACACTCGGTTCAACTAAAGTTGGAGAAACTGACACCCGCTAGTCACCTGTGTGCAAAGCACGGCGGTAAAACCAGTCTCGCGTAAGCGTACGCGTAATGTCGGTCCGGGCCGCTTCATCCAACAATACCGCCGAACCAAAGTATGACATGCTGGTAAGCAGTATGACTTGTATCGCCCACAACTCACTTGTGTTCTACTCGTGCATATAACATCAACGCATAAAACCTAGGCTCGGATGCCACTGTTGGGGAACGTAGTAATTTCAAAAAAATTCCTATGCACACGCAAGATCATGGTGATGCATAGCAACGAGAGGGAAGAGTGTTGTCTACGTACCCTCGTAGACCGAAGCGGAAGCGTTGACGCAACGTAGAGGAAGTAGTCGTACGTCTTCCCGGTCCAACCGATCCAAGCACCTTTACTCCGGCACCTCCGAGTTCTTGACACACGTACAGCTCGATGACGCACCCCGAGCTCCGATCCAGCAAAGCTTCAGGGAGGAGTTCCGTCAGCACGACGGCATGGTGACGATCTTGATGTTCAACTGTCGCAGGGCTTCTCCTAAGCACCGCTACAATATGACCGAGGTGTAATATCGTGGAGGGGGCACCGCACACGGCTAGGGAACGATCACGAAGATCAACTTGTGTGTCTATGGGGTGCCCCATGCCCCCGTATATAAAGGAGCCAAGGGGAGGGGGCGGCCGGCCAAGGAGGGGCGCGCCAAGGGGGAGTCCTACTCCCATCGGGAGTAGGACTCCCTTTCTTTCCTAGTTGGAGAAGGAGGATGGGGAAAGAGGAGGAAGAGGGGAAGGAAAGGGGGGGCGCCGTCCCCTTCCCTTGTCCTATTCGGACTAGGAAGGGGAGGGGCGCGCGGCCACCTCCTGCCTCCTTCCCTCTTCTCCCTCGAGGCCCATGTAGGCCCAATAACCCCCCGGGGGGTTCCGGTAACTTCCCGGTACTCCGGTAAAATGCCGATTTCACCCGGAACGATTCCGATGTCCAAATATAGGCTTCCACTATATCGATCTTTATGTCTCGACCATTTCGAGACTCCTCGTCATGTCCATGATCACATACGGGACTCCGAACAACCTTCGGTACATCAAAATACATAAACTCATAAAGAAACTGTCATCGTAACTTTAAGCATGCGGACCCTACGGTTCGAGAACAATGTAGACATGACCGAGACACGTCTCTGGTCAATAACCAATAGCGGGACCTGGATGCCCATATTGGTTCCTACATATTCTATGAAGATCTTTATCGGTCAGACCGCATAACAACATACGTTGTTCCCTTTGTCATCGGTATGTTACTTGCCCGAGGTTCGATCGTCGGTATCCAATACCTAGTTCAATCTCGTTACTGGCAAGTCTCTTTACTCGTTCCGTAATACATCATCCCGCAACTAACTCATTAGTTGCAATGCTTGCAAGGCTTATGTGATGTGCATTACCGAGAGGGCCCAGAGATACCTCTACGACATTCAGAGTGACAAATCCTAATCTCAAAATACGCCAACCCAACAAATACCTTTGTCATGAAGAAAGCAATAGCAACATACTAAACGATCGGGTGCTAAGCTAACGGAATGGGTCATGTCAATCAGATCATTCAACTAATGATGTGATACCGTTAATCAAATAACAACTCTTTGTCTACGGTTAGGAAACATAACCATCTTTGATTAACAAGCTAGTCAAGTAGAGGCATACTAGTGACACTCTGTTTGTCTATATATTCACACATGTATTATGTTTCCGGTTAATTCAATTCTAGCATGAATAATAAACATTTATCATGATATAAGGAAATGAATAATAACTTTATTATTGCCTCTAGGGCATATTTCCTTCATGAAGTAGGTCGCTTGGCAAGACCGCTTCAGCTCCGTAAACCAAGAAGAACGGAGTTCTCCCAGTCGGCCGATTAGGCGTGGTCCTTAACCCCCATAGCACCGAGGGAAGTTCATCAACCCATGCTCCAGCCGCATGCTTGAGATCACGCATCAGTCGGGGCTTCAACCCTTTGAGAATCAAGCCATTGGCCCGCTCTGCTTGTCCATTCGACTGAGGATGGGCGACTGAAGCATAGTCGACTCGTGTGCCCTGAGATGTGCAGAACGCCCTGAATTCCTCCGAATCGAAGTTTGACCCGTTATCAGTGATGATGCTGTGCGGGACTCCATATCTGAATATCAATTCTCTGATGAAGCTGACAGCAGTACCGGCGTCAAGGTTCTTGATGGGTTTAGCCTCAATCCACTTGGTGAACTTGTCGACTGCTACCAGCGCATGTGTGAAACCGCTTCTGCCTGTTCTCAAGGGACCAACCATATCCAACCCCCATACTGCAAAGGGCCAGACGAGTGGTATGGTCTTCAAAGCTGACGCGGGCTTGTGTGACATATTGGAGTAAAATTGACATCCCTCACACTTGTCGACTATCTCCTTTGCCATTTCATTCGCTCTTGGCCAATAAAATCCGGCTCGGTATGCTTTGGCCACGATGGTCCGAGAGGACGCATGATGGCCACAGGTCCCCGAGTGGATGTCATCAAGGATTATTCGACCTTCCTCCGGCGTTATGCATTTCTGACCAACTCCAGTCGCGCTTTCTCTGTACAGTTGTCCCCTTATCACGGTAAAGGCCTTAGATCGGCGGACGATCTGTCGAGCCTCTTCTTCGTCCTCTGGGAGCTCTTTCCTTAGGATATACGCGATATATGGTACTGTCCAATCAGGAGTGATCACCAATGCTTCCATGATCAGGTCGACCACCGCTGGAATTTCAACTTCAGTTGGATCCGTAACACTCTTAGGTTGCGGAGCTTCGTCGGTAAAAGGATCTTCTATGACTGATGGAGTATGGATATGCTCCAAGAACACATCACTGGGGATGGCTTCTCTCTTGGATCCTATCTTCGCCAAATCATCAGCCGCTTGATTTTTCAGTCGGGGTATATGGTGGAGCTCTAACCCTTCGAATTTCTTTTCGAGCTTCCTCACTGCATTGCAGTATCCAGTCATGGCTGGGCTTCTAACGTCCCACTCCTTCATCACCTGATTGACCACCAAATCTGAGTCGCCATAAACCATAAGGCGACGGACGCCGAGTGAAATGGCCATGCGCAACCCATACAAAAGTGCTTCATATTCTGCTTCATTGTTGGAGGAATCAAAGTGGATCTGGAGCACATATCTGAGCTTATCTCCTCGAGGGGAAACCAAAACTACCCCAGCACCAGAACCATTTAACATCTTAGAGCCATCAAAGAACATGGTCCAATGCTCCGAGTGAACTTGAGTCGGCTGCTGTTGTTCAATCCACTCGGCAAGGAAATCTGCTATAGCCTGGGACTTAATGGCTTTCTTTGCCTCAAATTTGATATCAAGGGGAAGGAGTTCAATCGCCCATTTAGCCACTCGACCAGTTGCATCTCTGTTGTGCAGAATCTCTGACAATGGTGCGTCGCTGACGACTGTAATGTCATGATCAGAGAAATAATGAGCAACCTTCTTCATGGTCATGTAGATCCCATATACGAGCTTCTGATAATGAGGATATCTTTGCTTCGATGGAGTCAAAACTTCAAAGAGATAATACACTGGGCGCTGAACTTTGAAGGTTTTCCCTTCCTCTTCCCGCTCGATCGTAAGTACTGTACTGATGACCTGTCCTGTGGCTGCAATGTAAAGCAACAGAGGCTCTTTGCTGATTAGAGCAGCAAGCACCGGCTGGGTGGAGAGCAGAGCTTTTAGCTCGGCAAACGCTGCATCAGCTTCTGGAGTCCACTCGAACTTGTCTGCCTTCTTCATCAGTCGGTAAAGAGGTAACGCCTTTTCACCGAGGCGAGAGATGAATCGACTTAACGCGGCCAAGCATCCAGTAAGCTTCTGGACATCGTGCACACGCACAGGGCGTTTCATTCGGAGTATGGTGCCAACTTTTTCTGGGTTAGCATCGATTCCTCGTTCCGAAACGAGAAAACCGAGTAACTTTCCGCCAGGCACTCCGAATGTGCACTTTGATGGATTAAGCTTGATATCATATCTCCTGAGATTGGCAAATGTTTCAGCTAGGTCAGTCAACAGGTCGGAACCCTTTCGTGACTTGACCACGATATCATCCATGTACGCTTCCACATTCCAACTGATTTGAGTGAGTAAACACTTTTGAATCATTCTCATGAACATGGCCCCGGCATTCTTGAGGCCGAATGGCATGGTAATATAGCAGAAGCACCCGAATGGAGTGATGAAAGCTGTTTTGATTTCGTCAGGTCCATACAGACGGATCTGATGATACCCGGAATAGGCGTCTAAAAAAGACAATCTCTCGCATCCCGCAGTCGAGTCGACAATTTGGTCGATGCGAGGGAGAGGAAAATGATCTTTTGGGCAGGCCCGATTGATATGTTTGAAATCAATGCACATGCAACGTGAGTTGTCCTTCTTGGGAACCATGACGACATTGGCGAGCCACTCAGAGTGGTATATCTCTCGGATAAACTCTGCTGCAAGGAGTCAAGCCACCTCCTCGCCAATGGCTTTTTTCTTCTGAACGGCGGACCGTCGAAGATGTTCTTTAACAGGTTTCGCTTTTGAGTCGACTCTAAGGTGATGCTCAGCCAGCCCCCTGGGAACACCCGGCATGTCAGCTGGCTTCCATGCAAAGATGTCCCAGTTCTCACGGAGGAACTGGATGAGCGCTTCTTCCTATTTAGAGTCGAGTGTTGTGGAAATATGGGTCGGAGCTGCGTTGGGGTCAGTTGGGTGGATATGAACTGGCTTTGTCTCCCCAGACGACTGGAACGCTGACTCTGTGGCGGGCTTCTTGGCCCGCAACAAATCACTCGGATCTGCATTTTTCTTGTATCCTTCCAGCTCTACCACTGTTATCTGGGCATCCGCAATCTTCGAGCCTTTCTGGAAACACTCTTCTGCCTTCTTCCGGCTGCCAGTGATAGTGATCACACCTTTGGGGCCAGGCATCTTTAATTTGAGGTACACATAACATGGTCGAGCCATGAAGCGGGCATAGGCTGGTCTTCCCAAAATAGCGTGGTAAGCGCTCTGGAAATCCACGACTTCAAATGTCAGCTTCTCTTTGCGGAAATGCTTCGAGTCGCCGAACACTACATCCAGAGCTATTTGGCCGAGTGACTCAGCCTTCTTTCCAGGAATGACTCCGTGAAAGCTCATGTTGCTGGAGCTGAGCCTGGACATCGGAATGCCCATTCCCTTGAGCGTCTCTGCATACAGTATATTCAACCCACTGCCGCCATCCATCAATACCTTCGTCAGTCGAGTGCCTTCGACGACTGGGTCGACCACCAGCGCTTGCCTCCCAGGGGTGGCAATTTGAGTAGGGTGATCGGACTGGTCGAACGTAATGGGAGTTTGCGACCATCTCAGATAGCTTGGTGTCGCCGGGGCGACCATATTTACCTCACGGTTGATCACTTTCAGTCGACTTTTGCTCTCTACATCAGCAAAAATCATCAGGGTGGAATTGACATGAGGGTACCCTCCATCACTGTCCTCCTTGTCCTCGGCCTTGTCCGACTCCTTCTCTTTGTCCTTGGGCTGCTTTACTTGAAACTGCTGGATCAAGAGCCGGCACTGGCGAGTGGTATGTTTCGGGTAGATGAAGTTACCCTCTTCGTCTTTCTTCGTGTGGATGTGACACGGCAGATCCATCACGTCATTTCCTTCTTTATCCTTTACCTTCTTGGGGTTCCAAGATCCTTTGGGCTTCCCTTTGAATTTGCCCTGAGTCACGGCCAGAGCCTCTCCAGGAGCAGCTGGCTCGGCCTTCCGCTTCTGCTTCCGACTGGAGTTTCCTTTTTCCGATTGACTCGGCTTATACTTGCCACTCTGGAGCCTGTCCTCTTCTTCACCGTTAGCGTATTTGGTCACTAGTAGAAAACCACCCATTAGTCCCGGTTCGTAAGGGCCTTTAGTCCCGGTTCATGAACCGGGACTAATGGGTCGTTACTAATACCTCCACCCATTAGTCCCGGTTCAAACCAGAACCGCGACCAATGTGCCTCCACGTGGCCCTGTGCGCCCACCCCAGTCAGGGGGCCTTTGGTCCTGGTTGGTGGCTCCAACCGGGACCAAAAGTCAATTTTTTTAAAAAAAGTGGCTGCTTTAGGGGTTATTTTTAGGTTGTTATTATAGCTAGCTAATAGAGAGAAGTGTCCCCTCTTATATCTTCGTCCTTGGTTTATCAACGCTGCTGCTATGTTCATTGCACCCGCAGATATAAAATGCTCATGCATGCTTGCATCATACATCATCATATATATATAATAACAAGTCCTACTAATCATGCATCATCATATACAACTTCTACTCGTTATTAATAATAAGTCATACGATCATCATCCTCATAGTCATCGAACCCAACCCTACATAATTGTTCTTAGCACATGATCATCAGTATCAGGTAGGACCTAACACCCTTAAGGTAAAATAGCATAAAACAATATAGACCCTGACTCTCCATTATGAAGAATGGCGATCATCCTGTCTCCAATTTTTGCCCTTCGCTGAATGTTGCTTCCAAGAAGCTCCTTACGACTGTCCATACATTTTTTCCATTCTTTGATTATCATGTCTCCACTTCTTTTAGAAACCCGGTATGGACAGTTGAGATTCGTAGGACGACCTGGTTGTATGTTCAAAACATGAAGGCTACCCCGTGTATACATCAGATGAGGCACACAATCATTTGGGATTATCTGTTGAAAAACATAGTAATAACTTCGTAGTTAGCAATGATATGATGTACTAGTTTTAGAAGTGTGCAAAAAGATGCACGAATGTTGTAATAGTAAAAAATCATACCAGGGTATCTCCATGGTAGTTACCGTAGTTCAACACGTGCACTAGTGGCACGTATTGACCATAATGTTGAGGAGTTCGATTGTAGACATTGTAATTCTCAAGATCAGTACAAAATCCGACCAGATGATTTTTCTCCTGATAAGTTAGTTCGGAGCCTTCGGTGTAGTAGGTTCTGTCTACCATCTTCCGCACATTCTTTGAAGAATGAAAATAAGCTGTCAATGGAGAATAAGTTGTCAACTATTTTCAAATAAACAATATAAATTACTTAATAACTATGTTAAGCTCACATGGGGGAAGAATTGGAGGTGTATCCACAAGGACGAAAATCGTAGGTCTCTCTTGCTCGATTGTAGGATCACCAAGATCCATGGTAACAAGCATACCCTCATCAAAACCATACATCTTGCAAAGTGCTTCCCAATTTTTGCAACCAAAATGGGTTACACTCTAAGCATTGTACAACTTTACTTGAAAATCCACACCATGATGGGTACTTAGGATAATTTTTTTGGTTTCAAAACTTTCATGGTCTTCAAAACCAATCCTCTCCAAGACATAGCGTCTTGCAAAGCATGGGATAAGCTAGTCGAATTGGAAAATATGAAAAATATTGTCATGATTAAAATAGTTGAAGTCATGAGTAATTACGAAAAAAAAACTATTATCGTCGGTTGCGTACCATATGAACATCGAAGGTCTCCTCGAGCTTAATGCTGAAGCACCGATCTTCTTCCAGCACAATGAACTTGTCGCAGATACCTCGGTCGTCGTGGCACCAGTCGCACTCCCCCAGGCGGTTTTCATCGTCCGATGAGTACGACATTTCCGGCCTATACGTTCATAATTCAAATATTAAACTAGATCATTATTATTAATCACGGGTTGACTATCGATGATCGATGTACGTAGCTCCTCCTTTCATTCCCAAATGCATTATTAATTATATCAAATTGTCTAGCACACGGGAATGAAGGAGAAATTATCCAATATGAGCATTCAATAAGCAAAACCAAATCATAAAATAAGCAAAACCAAATCATAAAATAAAGTATAGTATTCAAATTAGCATGCATTCAATAATTATAAGCAAAAGTACATCATCTCTTGGTGTCCGTACATCGTCGAATATTATCACTAATACAACTAGAACCGTAGCTCCCGACGGGTATCGACGCGGGCGGTGGACACCCAAAGATAAGGAACCATCACAGGATCATAGCTCCAGTGAGATCCCTGAAGAACCTGCCAGGTATTGTCGAACCTCCCCTCCAATGCAACCATGTAGCGACGGACGTGCTCGTCCTCCTCGCTGACACGGTGACGTACCACCTCCACGGTGACCGGATGCCTCACCACCGTCACTGGCCCACGCGACCGCCACCAAACAAGGATCGGGTCAACAACGGGCTGCCTCCTCACCAACCTACGTCCCCCGGAAAGTAGCACCTCCCAATACCAACCCAGCGGAGCCCAGTCCCGAACATGGCCCTGATCAAGCAGGCCTCCACCGCCGAGTGGACGACGACGAGGATGCGGGATAGGCATCGCCGACGTCGACGCGGGAACTACTTCTATATATAGTTAAATAAAAGTAGTTTTATTAATTAAATCAACTATGTAGTTCAACTACTAAGCACTTACTATAAATAAATAAGTAGTACTTACTAAAACAAACTACTTCTATATATAGTAAAATAAATTAGTTTATTAAATCAACTAGCTAGTTCAACTATATATAAAGTACTACTTCTTATTTTTTTTCCTTTTATCACCAAAAAACTATTAACATAATCACCAAAAATCTATTAACAATAATATCATCAAATGCATATTCAATAATATCACCAAAAAAATCTATAAACAGAAAAAAAATCTAACATAATATGAACAAAATAATTACTACACATATCTAATCTAAAAAAATCTAATTAATCTAACAAAAAAATCTAACATAATATGAACAAATTAATTACTACACATGTAATCTAACAAAAAAAATCTAACCTACCAAAAAAATCTAATTAAATCAACTAGCTAGTTCAACTATATATAAACTACTTCTTACTTTTTTCCTTTTTCTAAATACTATGAACAAAAAATCATTAAAATTCTATGAACAAAATTAATTACACAATCTAAATATCACCCAAAAAAATCTATTAACAATAATATCACCAAACATGCATATTCAATAATAATATCACCAAAAAAATCTATTAACAGAAAAATCTAACAAAAATAAATCTAATCTAACAAAAAAATCTATGAACTACATATCTAAATTACTACACATCTAACCTAACAAAAAAAATCTATGAACTACAAAAGGAATCTAAAAAAAATCTAACAAAAAATGCTCACGTCGGCGTCGAGGCGGCGCGGGGCAGGGGCGACGACGGGCTCGGGGCGGCGCGGGGCAGAGGGGCGACGAGGACGGCGGGCTCGGGGCGGCGACGGGGACGGCGGGCTCGGGGCGGCGCGGGGCAGGGGCGACGGCGCGGGGGTGGCGACGACGGGGCGGCGCGGGACGCGGGCGACGATGGGGGCGGCGACGACGTGCGCGGGCGACGACGGCGGGCTCGGGGCGGCGACGGGGACGGCGGGCTCGGGGCGAGAAAGAGATGGGTTTTGGCGAAAACTGCTAAGTCCTGTATATATAGCAAGAGCATTGGTCCCGGTTCGTGGCACCAACCGGGACCAATGCACCCTTTAGTCCCGGTTGGTAGCACCAACCGGGACCAAAGGCCTCATTTCAGCAGCGCAAAGGGCGGAAACAAAGACCTTTGGTCCCGGTTGATGGCTCCAACCAGGACTAAAGATGAGCAGTCGTCCCGGTTGGTCCAACGAACCGGGACCAAAGATGAGCATTTGTACCGGTTGGTTCCATGAACCGGTACCAATGGACCCGTGTAACTACTTTTTTATTTTCTGGAGCTATTTTTTTGTTGATTCTTCCTGCAGCTGTTTTTTTAGTCCCGCCTCGCCAAGCGAGAGGCAGTCGCAGCTGTTTATAAGCCCTGAGTGCAGAGACGATGACGAAGAGGCTCAATGCTCCTGCACGTTGGTTAGCTTCAAGCCTTGAGGAATACGGTAGACTGCACAGAGCTGTGTGCAGTGCAGTTGGCACTATTCCGAAAGGCTTGAAGCAAATTAACGAGCATTGCGCCTCTTTTTTTATTTTTAATGACTTATTACAACTCAGAAATAAAAAGAAAAAAATAAATGTAGCAGAAAAGAAAAGAAATATATAAAAAACCACTCAGAAATAAATAGAAGAAAAAATAATTTTGATTAACTTTACTAAAAAATAATTCTGACCGTTGCAGCCGGCGATGGTGGTCATCTCTTCAGTCAGAGGTGGTCGGCCTGAGGCTGGGTGTTCGGATCTCGGGATCCGTCATCTGGCACCAGCTGCGAGTCGGGGAGACGTAGTTGCCGGTGAAAACCGAGCTGACGGCGGGCGATGGCGGCGTTCCATGTCGTTACCATGATGAAGGCATCGTCGTGTGACTACCGTTGACCCACTCGTATTGCTCCGGGGGAAACCCTAGGATCTGGTGTTCCAGACCGGACGATGGCGGCACTGCGGTGTTGTTTCTCTCTTGGGAGCATTGTTTTGTGGAGCAGCGCTGGAAGTCAGAGGAAGGAGGTGGAGCGGCTTCGTCTTAACGAGCATTGCGCCTCTTTTTTATTTTTAATGACTTATTACAACTCAGAAATAAAAAGAAAAAAATAAATGTAGCAGAAAAGAAAAAAATATATATAAAAACCACTCAGAAATAAATAGAAGAAAAATAATTTGATTAACTTTACTAAAAAATAGCATAGATGCTTATTTCTAATGACTTATTACAACTCAGAAATAAAAACAAAAGAATAAATATAACAGAAAAGAAAAAAAACTATATAGAAAACTACTCAGAAATGAATAGAAGCAAAAATAGTTGTGATTAACTGTACTAAAAAAGGAGCATATATCCTTATTTTTAATGGCTTATTACAACTCAGAAATAAAAAGAAAAAAATAAATATAGCAGAAAAGAAAAAAATATAAAAAACTACTCAGAAATGAGCATAGATGCGCTTATAGAGGAAAATCAACTTAAATTCATAACGAATTTCAATCGAAATCCGTATGAATTTAGGCTAATTTCCCTATATAAGGGCATCTATTTTCATTTTCAGAGTAGCTCAATAAGGCAGAGAGGGAGGGGCTTATAAACCGGTCCGATTCCCCTTCGGTTGGCGAGGTGGGACTAAACTCTGGCCGCAACGAGGACCAACCCTTTGGTCCCGGTTCGTCCCACCAACCGGGACCAATGGTGTTGGGCCAAGAGCGAGGGCCATTGGTCCCGGTTCGTCCCACCAACCGGGACCAATAGGTCCAGACGAACCGGGACCAATGGCCCACGTGGCCCGGCCGGCCCCTGGGGCTCACGAACCGGGTCCAATGCCCCCATTGGTCCCGGTTCTGGATTGAACCGGGACTAATGGGCTTAGCTGGCCTGGACCATTGCCTCCTTTTCTACTAGTGGGTGGCAATCTCCATCATCTGACTCAGGGTCATATCTCCGGTTCGACCAAACTTCAGACTCAACTCTCTGTTCTTGACACCATCCTTGAAGGCGCAGACCACTTGATGGTCCGACACATTCTCCATGGTATGATGCAAAGTGATCCATCTCTGGATGTAATCTCTCAATGTTTCACTCGACTTTTGTACGCAGACTTGCAGCTCCGTCAATCCGACCGGTCGCTTGCAAGTTCCCTCGAACGTCCTGACGAACACTCGGGAAAGATCTTCCCAAGTGTAAATGCTGCTTGGAGCTAACTGATTCAACTACGCCCTGGCTGAACCTTCCAGCATGAGTGGCAAATGCTTCATGGCCACCTCATCATTACCGCCACCAATCTGTACCGCCACTCGGTAGTCTTCAAGCCAAGTTTCAGGCTTGGACTCTCCGGTGAACTTACTTACCCCAGTCGCCAACCTGAAGTTGGGGGGTATCACTGCGGCTCTGATGGCTCTGCTAAAGCATTCTGGACCTGAAACATGGACTCGGCTGCTAGTGGGCACATCTCTGTCATGGCCACCTCTATGAGCTCTGTTCCGATCGACCAAACCTTGCACGATGATGGATCTCGCGTCAAAGCCTGGTTCTCTGGGGTCGACCGGAGCTCTCTGCCCAACACTGAGCTGGCGCCTGTCATCTTGCTACCGATGGGCGTTAGACCCACCTCTCGGGGGAGGAGTGGGCACTCGACGCCTATCATCACGATCAAATCGGTCATCATAGTGGTCCCGCCGGCCTTCACGTCCCACGCGCCTCGGAGGTGACCTTGGGCTGTGAGCCGACTGAACAGTATTCGCAGCGATGGATCGACTGTGGATCCTATTGCGCGACTGTGACACAACTGAATTCTGATCTCCTGCTGCCCGGAGCAAATCCCTGATCTGCATCAAGCCTCTTCCAGCCTCCGACTGAGAGGGCTGAATTGACTCTGCTATACGGGCTGCAGCTGCTAAATTCTGAATCGGGGTCCGATATACCTGAGTGGGTTGCGGAAAGAGCTGACATCGGCTGGAGTCGGGTACTCGTTGCCGCGCACGCTCGTCGAGTGCTCGCTGGAGGTTCTCCAGTCGAGTGCGTTCAGCCAAGTTGGCCAAACGCGCCTCTTCCAAGGCACGAGCCTCGGGAGTTTCTCCTGCGATAGGAGTATGTGGGGCATCCATGTTCTGGCGGAGAAGATCTTCTCTTTGCTGAGAAGTGAGTGGCTCGGTTTGATATTCTTCGTGATCCTGAGCGGGATCGCCTCCATCGTCCATCCCGTCGACACGGGGGAATCCTGGAGGGATACGAGGTCCATTGACCATCAGGACCTCCACCGCTGGATCACTGTTGTCGCACTCGGATGCAGTCTCTACGGAGCTAGTCGACAGATCGAACAGGCCGTGGAGAGATTCATCGGGCTCAATTGCCGGGACTTGGGGGGTAGCCAATTGGCGAGCCACTGCGTGTCTCACCCATCGCTGGAGCCTCGACCGACCGGAGCGCTTGCGCTGGCGGGAGACAGGGAGGGAAGACGGTACAGGAGTCGACCGGTATGGGGTCGACGGCTGCCGCAGCAGGACGCCGCGGACACACGCCTGAAAGTGCGTCGCACCGCGGACGGGGAGCGCGTCGATGTCGAGTGGTGCCTCCTGGAGCCAAGCGGAGTCATCGGCGATGAAAGCGAGCTCATCGAGACAGATCTCGCGGCCCTCGACCAGAACTTCGCCAGAAACCATGATGAAGGCGATCGGTCAAATTGCAACTTCTCCAGAAAGTCGCTAAGACACCTGCCCCAAGGTGGGCGCCAACTGTCGTGGTTCTAAGTCTGACAGTAGAATGGGGGTAGGTATGGAGAGGCAAGATCCTAGCTATGGAGTAGTTGTATACGCAAGGGATTTACGAGTTCAGGCCCTTCTCGGAGGAAGTAACAGCCCTACATCTCGGAGCCCGGAGGCGGTCGACTGGATTATGTGCGTATGAGTTACAGGGGTGCGAACCCTTTACACTAAGGAGGGGGGTGGCTTATATAGAGTTCGCCAGACCCCTCCGGCCCTCAGTTATGCAGGGTTTAAAGTACATAAAGATGGGCGTTACTGGTAACGCCTTACATAAAGTGTCATCATGACTATAAAGACTACTTAATTACAGACCGTTTGGATGCAGAGTGGTTCTTGATCTCCTGGTGGTCGAGTGAGTCTTCATAGTCGAGTGTCTTCGAGTCCGTCGAGTGGAATCCCTCTTGGTCGACTAGAAGGTAGCTTCGTCTGAAGATGTCCTTGGGGAGGGTACTTTGGACAGGCCCATGACCCTACCCTAGGTACATGACTTCATCACCCGGCACTGCACATCACTTTCCCCTTAGTTGCTCGACACTGCTGGGTTACTATCGAGTGCCGAGGGTGAGACCTTTACAACACTTCTGATGTTAACCCTGTAGTGTAGCTATTCGGTCGTGGTCATCGAGGGTGATTCCGCCTTAAGCACTTCCGATACGACTCTGTCGTGCCACCCCTCAAGTGTGAACCTCGGGGGTGATTCCTCTTACTTTCACCTTGATGATTACGTCGAGTGGAATTCACCGGGGGTGATTCCTCGGGTTTTCCCCTTGATGTTTAGACACACAGTTACTATGATTACTATGACTTTACACTGAACCATGTTACTAAAGACGGGTCGACCCTGAGGTGTACCCGCGCGAGCATAATTGCGAGTGATGTTGAGACGAGTTGACCTGGAAGGTGCCCGAGAGATAATTAGGAGGCATGGCCGGGCATTCTTAGCCCTTGCCGCAAGTCCTCGAGACGGGGCAATGGGGTCACATCTTTCGTGAGTCTCTGCTTGTTACCGCGCGTTCCTAATCCACTACGATTTGGATATTTGATCCGAGGGGCCTCTGGCCTGATAGCACTAACCATCACGTGGGCATAGTATGGGCGTTCTACGTCGTATACATCAGCCGAAGCTTAATAGACGTCAGCGACTGAGCGGCGCGCGCCGGGTTGGACTGGTAAGCACCTACCTTTTTTAAGGAGGTAGCTAGGTCTGCTCACCGGCCGCGTACGCAACGTGCAGGAGTTCCCAGGGAGATGGCCCATGACCCCTGGGGGCATAGGTTTAGGCCGGCGTGATGACCTCTCTATTAAGCCTAGGTCGGGTTGCGGCGTATTGTTTGGCCGAGGACGGGCATGACCCAGGAAAGTGTGTCCGGCCGGAGTTAATCAAGCGTGGTGGGTAAGTTGGTGCACCCCTGCAGGGAAGAAAACATCTATCGATAGCCTGTCCTACGGTAACAGACACTTGGAGTTGTATCCCGATCGATACAACTAGAATTGGATACTTGTGATGAGAATTGGATTGTGATGAGAACTGGATAGTATGGCTCTGGGATTGCTTTCTCGCAGGGAGTCGAGAAAGGATCTCTGGCCGAGGTTGACAACACTACTACTACTTTACTTTATACTACTCTACTCCCTCCTATTTGCTGCAAGATGGTGGTTTCCAGAAGATGCTAGTCTTCGATAGGACTAGGCCTTCTCTCTATTCTGGCATTTCTGCAGCCCAGTCCACATATACATCATTCCTTTGATAATGTTGCATATGTAGTGTAGATCCTTGCTTGCGAGCACTTTGGATGAGTACTCACGGTTGCTTTGCTCCCTCTTTTCCACCTTTTCCATTCTTCTCGGATGACGCAACCAGATGACGGAGTCCAGGAGCCAGATGCCACCTCTGACGACTGCTGCTACCCCGAGGGTGCCTACTACCACGTGACGGAGGCCGACGACCAGGAGTAGTTAGGAGGCTCCCAGGCAGGAGGCCTTGCCTTTTCGATCGATGTTGTTTTTGTGCTAGCCTTCTTAAGGCAAACTTGTCTAACTTATGTCTGTACTCAGATATTGTTGCTTCCGCTGACTCTTGTGTATTCGAGCTTATGTATTCGAGCCCTCGAGGCCCATGGCTTGTAATATAAAGCTTGTATTATTTTATTTGTGTCTAGAGTTGTGTTGTGATATCTTCCCGTGACTCCTCCTTGATCTTGATCGTACACCTTTGTGTGTATGATTAGTGTACGATTGAATTGAGGGTGTCACATGATGGTTCCTTATCTTTGGGTGTCCACCGCCCGCGACGATACCCGTCGGGCGCTACGGTTCTAGCTGTATTAGTGATGCTATATGTATGATAGTATTCGAGGAGTATTAGTGATAATATTCGACGATGTACGGACACAAGAGATGATGTACTTTTGCTTATAATTGAATGCATGCTAATTTGAATACTACTTTATTTTATGATTTGGTTTTGCTTATTGAATGCTCATATTGGAAAAGTACTCCTACTTTGAATGCTAAAATTGGAGAGCACTATGCAGAAATCTAGGAGCCCCCTCCATCATCCATGCGGTCGTGGGGGTAGCTTCTCCTTCATTCCAGTGTGCTAGACAATTTGGTGTAATAATGCACTCGGGAATGAAAGGAGGAGCTACGTACCATCACCGATAGTCAACCTGTGATTAATAATAATGATCTAATTTAGGTTTTTTAGTACATATATTTAATTGTACAAGTTCAATATTTGGATTATGAACATCGGCCGGAAATGTCGTACTCGGACGACGAAAACCGCCCGGGGGAGTGCGACTGGTGCCACGATGACCGAGGTATGTGCGACAGGTTCATTGAGCTGGACGAAGATCGGCGCTTCAGCATTAAGCTCGAGGAGACCTTCGATGTTCATACGGTACGCAACAACGACAATATTTTTTTCGTAATTAAGCACGACTTCAACTATTTTAACGTGTATTTTTCATCTTTTCCAATTCGACTAGCTTATCCCATGCTATGCAAGACCCTATGTCTTGGAGAGGATGGGTTTTGAAGACCATGAAAGTATGGAAACCAAAAAAGTTCTCCTAAAGACCCATCATGGTGTGTATTTTAAAGTAAAGCTATACAATGCTGAGAGTGTAACCCATTTTGGTTGCAAAAATTGGGAAGCACTTTGCAAGATGTATGGTCTTGGTGATCCTACAATCGAGCAAGACAATATGGACATTTGGGTCCTTGTGGACACACCTCCAATTCTCCCCTCATGTGAGCTTAACATAGTTATTAAGAAATTTATATTGTTTATTTCAAAATAGTTGACAGCTTATTTCCATTGACAGCTTATTTTCAGTCTTCAAAGAATATGCGGAAGATGGTAGACAAAACCCAGTACACTGATGTCTCCGAATTAACTTATAAGGAGAAAAATCATCTGATCGCATTTTGTACTGATCTTGAGAATTACAATGTCTACAATCGAACTCCTCAACATTATGGTCAATCTGTGCCACTAGTGCACGTGTTGAACTATGGTAACTACCATGGAGATACCCTGGTAAGATTTTTTACTATTACGACATCCGTGCATCTTTTTGCATACTTCTAAAACTAGTACATCATTGCTAACTATGAAGTTATTACTATGTTTTTCAACAGATAACCCCGAATGATTGTGTGCCTCATCTGATGTATGCGCACGGTCGCCTTGATGTTTTGAATATACAACCAGGTCGTCCTACGAATCTCAACTATCCATACCGGATTTCTAAAAGAAGTGGAGACATGACAATTAAAGAATGGAAAAAATGTATGGACAGTCGTAAGGAGCTTCTTGGAAGCAAAAGGAAGCGAAGCGCAAGAATTGGAGACAGGATGATCTCCATTCTTCATAATGGAGAGTCAGGGTCTATATTGTTTTATGCTATTTTTACCTTAAGGGTGTTTAGGTCCTACCTGATACTGATGATCATGTGCTAAGAACAATTATGTAGGGTTGGGTTCGATGACTATGAGGATGATGATTGTATGACTTATTATTAATAACGAGTAGAAGTTGTATGATGATGCATGATTAGTAGGACTTGTTATTATATATGATGATGTATGATGCGAGCATGCATGAGTTATTATATATCAGCGGGTGAAATAAACATAGCAGTAGCGTTGGTAAACCAAGGACGAAGATATAAGAGAGGACACTTCTCTCTATTAGTTAGCTAATGACAACCTAAAATTAACCCCCAAAACCCCTAAATCAACCACTTTTTTTTAAAAAAAACCTCAGCTCCAGCCAGCTGCTGACGCGTGGAAGCCTTTTGGTCCCGGTTTATGTCACCAACCGGGACCAAAGGCCCCGCTGCCTGGGCTGCCCGTAGCGGCCACGTGGATGCCCATCTGTCCCGGTTCGTGTAAGAATAGGGAGTAAAGGGGGGAGGCATTAGTAACGACCTATTAGTCCCGGTTGAAGAACCGGGCCTAAAGGCCCTTACGAACCGGGACAAATGCCCTGTTTTCTACTAGTGCTATAAGACCCCAACTGTCTATTTACGTAAATCTGGCCACAACATCATCATTATGCGTAAAATTATGTATTTGACCCATGAAAGGAAAAAATGAATCTTACATTCTTACTGTTTAAAAACCTAAACTTTGCATTATGTGTTGATACTTGTCCTCGGAATCTATTCTTAGCACCCACTGCCAATTTGAAGACGAAAACTAAATGAAAGCATTAAGTCTAGACTTTTGTGCTTGCTCTGCGACAATGTTAGTGTAGCTGTGCAAATATTCGAACCATTAAATTCCTCTTATGCATTTGCCTAGAACAAGATAGATAGATATAGTTAACATAGTAGACATAATGTGTTTGGTTTCTTTCTAAAAGGGGAGTTGCCCAATAAACTGGAAGGATGAAATGAAAAACGGTTTGCTTCAGCATGTTGTTAGGCTATGCTTTTAGGCCTTGTACAATGAGAGGCGCTTAGGGGAGGTGATTAGAGAAATAAACCAGACTTTTTCTAAGCATTGGTGCTAGCGTCTCTCCTGTAGAAATAGGCACCGGTGCTTCAGAAAAACCCGGTTTATTTTTCTAAGCATCTCTCTAAGCACCTCCCATTGTACAAGGCCTTAGAAGACAAATTTTACTGCACAATGGATACGCCCAAGTAACAAGCATTAATAATATGTCTTACAAAGGGAGCATCTCGACATATACCGAGGAAAATGAATACAGACGATCACTAGAGACCGTCTAGGATCTTGTCCTTCGTGCATTTGGCCTCGGACACTCGTGCAGTGAGCCTGTCGGTTCTTTCCTTCTGGACCACGATGCGCCATCTGCTTCATCTGCATGGCCAGCCAATGCGTCTTCGCAGCCACATACGCCTCTCGTGCACCCTCCAAGCACGCCGGGCGTTTCCACGGTCCAAACTAAGGAACAACTCCTTGCAGCCGCTGCGCCAGGCCAAGAAAGTTGGTCGGCAGCGACGCACCCGGCCATAAGCCCACACAAAGGTCCCCGTGACATGCCTGGCCAGACGGTGCAGCTCGGCCATTTTCTTGAGTTGGTTGCCGAGCAGCTAGGGCTGAGAAGGATCCTAGAACTGCAGCCAGAACGAGCTCTCGGCGGTCGTACCTTCATGACTGCCAAAGTGCTTGCACGCCTTCTCCATGCTAAGAGGAAGGTCCGAGAACTCACCTGACAAACACCATTTTTGCGTTAGTATAGGACACACTTCGCGTCCAGATACACACTGAAGTAAGTATAGCTTGCCGGCAGCTATGTCGGTAGCCTGCCGAAGCTCCTCTTTGACCACCCTTGCTTGGGAAGTGACCTCCTGATAATCTGCCTTCAACTTCTTGAGCTCGGCGGTGTCCTTTTCGCATGAATCCTTTAGAGCGTCACATGTTGTGGTTGTGTTCTTAAGGTCTTCCTCAAGCTCAACGATTCAAGCTTGAGCTGCTAGCCGAGTTTATTTTCCTCGACAAGCTCTGTTGTGCTCTTCAGCGCCGCGACTTTCTACCGCTCGGCCTCTTGTCGTATCTTCTCCAGTTCGACAATCGCCTCAACATAATATCAATAATAGAAGCGGGAGTAGGGTTTTACCTCCACTTGAAGGCCCTGGACCTTGAAACAATCCCTCTTCTCCACGCTTAGCCATGTCGATCCACCGAGCGCTCTCCCTAGCTGAACAAGTGGTCGGACTCGGATGACACCGCCGACATAAAAACACAAACACTGCCCTAGGCCCATATGTACCGGGTTATGGCTGAACTAGAACACGTAGCAGCTCAATGCAATGGAGCGTGAGCCGCAAGAGCTCTCGGACAAGTACTCTCCTCCGTTGTTCTATAAAAAACATTCGTTGGTTAATTACAATTTTATTAATAGATGATATGATTTTAGTACGTACTTTTGTGTTAAATTATTTTAAATATTTTGTCTCATTTCATCGGTATTCTCTAGTTTTTTTTATGTTCCCTTTTTGATGCATCTTTATAGACACTAAAGTTGCACACAATTAAAGTTGTACTTATAAACGGACTGCTCGTTAGGCGTTTTATTGTTTTTTAATTGTTGTTCTAGGTCTTTATTCATTTTTTCCTTTTTTTTTCATTCTTTCCTTGTTATGTTCCATTTTGTCTTTCCTTCTCATTTTTTTTCATCCTCAATTTCTTTTTCTTCCACTTCATATGTTTGTCATTTATTACTTATTTATGTTTCATATTTGTATTATTATTTTTATTTTCAATTTTGTATTAAAGTAAATACATGGGCATTTCTCATGGACGAACGCCTCGGCTGAAGAACTTATTTCATGTTGATGAATATATTCAAACACATAGATGAATGCCTCGGCTGAAGAACTTGAATATTTTGTTTCATAGTCATTAAATATTGTTGTGAATATCAAAAAAGGGTGAACCGTTTTTTGCAGGATCTATACAATTGATTGTTTGCTATATCACTACATGAGGTGAACCATCCCAGTCGTCAAATTACAATCTCACACGGAACCAAGCCCATCAACCACGGCGCCAGCCTCCTCCTGCTGCCTGGGGTCGGCCGAGTAGTCCCTCCACTTCAACCAGGGATTGTCAGCCTTGAACTTCTCGGCGTGGGCGTTGTACTCAGACCTGATCCTGGCCAGGAACGTCTCGGCGTCTTCGTCGTCCGAGTCGACCTCTTCGTCCGAGTCGCAGTCCGAGTACTCCACATCCACCCACGTCGGCTTCGTCAGCACCAACTTGACCTGCACCTTCTCCTTGGCCTTGAAGGTGACCGGCGCCTCCTCCTCCGCCATGGCCTTAACGGTGGTGAAAGCTGCCTCCTCATCCTCCATCGCCTTGGCTTTGAGGGTGACCGGCGCCTCCTCCTCCTCCACCGCCATGGCCTTGACGGTGACCTCGTCGCCGTCCTCCTCCGCCTTCCTCTTGGAGCCGCACCCCGCGGACGTCGGCATCTTCTGGACGAACATCTCGCCGAATCTCTCCTCTCCTGGTTGGTTAGGGTTTCGTGGATTGGGTATTTCTCTCGCTCGCGGATTGGGTCTCAGGAAAAACGGAGAAGGAGGCGGCGGCTGGAGTATATATATGTCCAGGCCAACCCTAACTGGACACGGGGCCTCTTCCATCATACTCGTTCATTGGGCCGGCCTGGGTTCGGCTTGGCTGGGCCCACCACTTCTTTCTTTCTTTCTTTCGTCCTACTAGCCCTGTTGGTTTTTCTCAAAAAAAAAAAATATCCCTGTTGGTAAGAGCTCCTCCTTGGCACCTTCAGCGCCTGTTGGCGAAGGCAGCGCCCGCTGCGTCGATTGACTGGGCCTGGCCAGCAACTCTGGCTCGCTAGCTGGCTCCTCCTGCTCGACCGCTCCCTGCCCCGGTGGCTCACTCGATCACTGGCTACCACGATTGCTTTTTTTTTCTATCGCTAAATTGCAATAGTATGTACTCATTTTCTTAGGAAAAAAAACCTGTTGGCTAGATGACAAAAAGAAAAAACCAGTTGGCTACAGTACATACTCGTGTGCTTAGGAAAAAGTTCATCGATTTTGTAAAAAGTTCGTCGAATTTGCTAAAAAGTTCATCGAATTTGAAAAAAACATTGAATCTGAAAATAGTTCATCAAATTTCAAAAAAATTCATCAAAATTTAAAAAAGTTCATCGAATTAGAAAAAAAGTTCGTCAAATTAAAAAAAGGTTCATCGAATTTCAAAAAAGTTCATCGAATTTGAGAAAAGTTCATTGAATTCAAAAAAATTCATCGAATATGGAAAAAGATCATCAAATCTGAAAAAAATCAGATTTGAAAAAAGTTCATGGGATTTGGTAAACGTTTATCGATTTCAAAGAAAAAAATTCACGAATTTGGGAAAAGAGTTTATCGAATTTGACAAAGTTCATTAAATTTGGAAAATGTTCATTGAATTTGGAAAACAAATTCATTCGTTTGAAAAAGTTCGTTCAATTTGAGGCGACCAACCGCGGTGATCCAACGAGCAATCCATGGCTGCAGCCGATTGCATACCCTGTCCAATATTGGTTGCAGACAAGCCTTAGGAGTTATCAGTGCTTTGCTTATTTGTTCTTTTTACATGCAAGCTAGCGGGCCGCAAAAGCTAGGTGCTAAACCTGTCAAATTTGGTAAAGTGTATGCTGCTAGTTGCCATACTATGAGTATTATCTTTGATCATTATATATGGTGCCTCTTGTGTCAGGAAGCAAGCGATGGCCGGCATGTTCATAGACGAAAATGTACATGAGGGCTGCTGCTAGATCTGACTGGTCTCGGTCTGTTCTAGCTTGCCTGTGTTTGCTGGCGGCAAGGAAGGTGGTGGCCCTGTGCAGCATTGGCATGGTTGCTATGTTAGGGGTGCGTGGACTAGTTGAGGTTCTCACTGGCCTTGGCCGGGTGTGAGGGAGTGGTTGTTGTGCTAATCCGAGTGAATGCCTGGCTGATGCTTGTTGGCCGGCAGGGATGGCGCCCGTAGGCGTCGTTGTGCTCCTTGGAGGTGTCATCGGGGGAGATCTACGCATCCTCAACTCCTGGGTCAAGATCTTTGGGCCAAAACCAAGATCTTGCTGCAGGGTCTAGCGGCGGCAGCGCCTTCAGCATTGTTTCCCCTCTTTAGGGCGCTATTTTGAAGACCTTGGTTCAATTGGTGCTTCTATGGACTAGAAGTGCACAACATCGCGGTCTGGTGTCTGTCCGGCAATGTGGGTGGTTGGAGTTGCGACTCATGTGGCAACAACGATGGTAGTGAGCAGAGCTGGGTCGCGGCTTGTCCTTCTGGTGTCGACGGTTGGGTGCACCAATGTGTACGCCTATGCTAGTTTCGTGTTGTGTCAGAGAAGTCAGAGCTGAGGTCGGCTGGGCCACTGCTGCAATGATGACTCCATGAGGGTGGTTTTCAGATGGCGATGATCTCCGGATGTTGCGTTGGACTAGGTCGGTGTGAGTCTTGCAACTTTCTTCTATGAGGCTCTTCAGCAAGATCGGAGCTGCCATGTCATCGATGCTTCGGTTGACTGTTTGGCATTTGTGGCCAAGTCATTCAAGTGTGCCCCGCGGTGGGGTCTAATGTAGGTTTTCACCCGGTCATTCTGTAATTAATCATGCAACTCTATTCTTCTCAATCGATGAAAATGATAAAATCTTTTGCCTTGTTTCAACCCCCTGGTCTTCATCTTTGGCGAGGATTTTTTATTGTTTTTTCTAAGATGTTCCGTGGAGTTTCAGGTCATTCCGAGAACTTTTGTTTTCTGCACATAAAACAACATCATGGCAATTCTGCTGAAAACAGCGTCAGTCTGGGTTAGTTTCATTCAAATCATACAAGTTAGAGTCCAAAACAAGGGCAAAAGTGTTTGGAAAAGTAGATACGACGGAGACGTATCACTAAACATAGCACCGCACCGCGCCAGTTCCAGCACACGACATTTGGTCCCGGTTGGTGGCACCAACCGGGACTAAAGGGACGCATTGGTACCGGTTGGTGGCACCAACCGGGACCAATGCCTCTCTTTTGTCCCGGGTTGTGGCACCAACCGGGACCAAACGTCTCTGTTTCCCGCCCTTTGGGCTGCTGAAAAGCGGCCTTTGGTCCCGGTTAGTGCCACCAACCGGGACTAAAGGGGTGCATTGGTCCCGGTTGGTGCCATAAACCGGGACCAATGCTCTGCCTATATAAGCAGCACTCGTGAAAATTTGGTTCAGTTCGTTCTTCCCCGCCGCCCGACGCCGCCAGGTTGCCCGTCCGTCTCCGCCTCGCCGTCGCCGTCGTCGCCGACGCCGTCCCGACGCCGTAGCCGCCCCCCGACCCGCGCCCCGTGCCCCGCGACGCCGCCGGCCCCTGCCCGTCGCCGCCCCGCCCCGACCCGCGCCGCACCGCCTCACCGTCGACCGTCGCCGCGCCGCCCCGCCCCACGCCGCACCTCGCCGTCGCCGTCGCCGTCCCCGACACCGTCGCCATGAGCAAAAATTTTGCTAATTTAATTTTATGTTAGTAGTAGTTAATTTAGATGTGTAGTTAATTGAGTTAGATTTTGTTAGATTTTTTTTAGATTTTTTTGTTAGATTTTTTTGTAGTTCATAGATTTTTTTGTTAGATGTGTAGTAATTTAGATGTGTAGTTCATAGATTTTTCTGTTAGATTTTTTTCATATTGTGTAATTAATTTGTTCATATTGTGTTAGATTTCTTTCTGTTAATAGATTTTTTTGGTGATATTATTGTTGAATATGCATGTTTGTATGTTCATATATATGCAAAGATCGAATATGTCAATTTTTTATGATTTTTTTCTGTTCATAGAATTTTTTTGATTTTTTTCTGTTGTAATTTTGTTCATAGAATTTTATTGATTTTTTTGTTCATAGTATTTTCTTTGTCAATTTATTGTGTATGTATAGGAAAATTGTGAATGATAGAAGTCATTTATGAATATGTTCATATTTAGAGTAGAGGAAAAAGGAAAAAATAAGAAGAGAAAGTGTTTAATATAATTAGTTAGAAAAATAATAGACTATAGTTAAACTAGTTTATTTTTAGTAAGTACTACTTTATTTTATTTATAGTAAGTGCTTCATATATAGTTGAACTAGCTAGTTGATTTAATAAACTAATTTATTTTACTAAATATAGAAGTAGTTTGTTTTTAGTAAGTACTACTTTATTTATTTATAGTAAGTGCTTAGTAGTTGAACTAGTTTATTTAATTAATAAAACTACTTTATTTAATTATATATAGAAGTAGTTCCCGCATCAACGTCGGCGATGCCTATCCCGCATCCTCGTCGTCGTCGACTCGGCGGTGGAGGCCTGCTTGATCAGGGCCATGTTCGGGACTGGGCTCCGCCGGGCTGGTATTGGGAGGTGCTACCTTCCAGGGGACATAGGTTGGTGAGGAGGCAGCCCGTTGTTGACCCGATCTTCGTTTGGTGGCGGTCGCGTGGGCCAGTGACGGTGCCGAGGCTTCCAGACACCGCGGAGGTGGTACGTCACCGTGTCAGCGAGGAGGACGAGCACGTCCGTTGAGACATGGTTGCATTGAAGGGAAGGTTCGACAATACCTGGCAGGTTCTTCAGGGATTTCACTGGAGCTATGATCCTGTGATGTGTAACACCCCAGTGTAATGATGCTACAGTAATCCCTGAGATCAAGCTAATCATTTTGCTATAATAGTGCTTCGTCACTGTTATCAATATTCCATTTCAAATTCCAGTTGAATTCCATTTCAATTTCTGAGTGAAATTCAAAATTGCTCAAACATGAAAACTAAAATGTTCATCATGTGGAAAATAATCTTCTGGTAATATTAGTGGTGAACCAACTTTTTTTTGCAAAGTATCTAAATGGCCTAAAATAGCTATAACAGAAAGTTGTTAAAAAATGAAAAGCTAAAGCTAAAACAAAAACAAAAAGGGAGAAAAGGGGCTAGAGCCCCTGGCCTCCCCTTGGGCTTCAGCCCACCCGGGCCAACTGGCCCAGCTAGGCCGGCCCATTCCCCCCCTGTCGTCTTCGCTCTCCCCACTGTGCGAGCGACCACGTGCGCGCGTCTCCACCGGATCCCCTCACCGGCTCCGACGGGAGGATAAGGCCTCCACGCCCCGGACGCCTCGAGTCCTCCCCCTCACCTACCTCCACTCCCCTCTGTCGCCTCCCAGATCCACGCGCTCCTCCCCTCTCTCGCTCGCTTGCCTCACCCGAGCGCCATCACCGCTGTCCCACCTTGCATCACCGCGGCGACCGCCTCCCTCGTGCTCCTCCAACGTAACCAGTCGCTCTGCCGCGCTCCGCTACGTCGATTACGGCCACGAACGCGAGCTGGCAAGCCCCGCAACACCAGATCCCCGTCTTCGTCCTCCCCGGGTCGCCGGACGCCGCCATCGTCGATTCGGCCTTCCCCTGCGCTCCTAACCTGTCGAGGGCCTTTCTTGCGCCGCGCGGTGAGCCTCTCATCCTCTCCCCTCGTTCCCCTGGCCTCTTGCGCTCCCATAGCCACCGCGTCCGCCTTGGCCGAGCTCAGCTCCGTCGTGCAGCTAGTCGTTGTCATTGTAGTCGTTGCCAAGGCCGAGCAAGCACGGCAACGTGCTCAGGGCGTCTCCCTATTACCGCCCGAGCCTTTAGCTCGTCTCCCTGCGCCCTCTAGCTCTGTTTCCATCGCTGCTCGATCTCCGGCGTCCGCTCCGCCGATCGCCACCGTTGTCTCCGGCCGCCACCGGCCCGGTTACCACCCCAGTTCGATGCGGCTCATCTCCCTTGACCGAACGCACCCCCCCACGCATCAAACGGACGATGGGGGACGAACCGTGCGTCACCGCCGCCTCTTGTGGTCGCCTGCGTTGCTCCGGCCGCCGTGCTGACCTGGAGCGGACGTGGTCCTGCGGGGCCCATCCCAGTGAGGCTGCCAGTGGGCCCCAATGCCCCAGTTGACCACGTTGACTCTGGTCAACGCAGTTGCTATTCACTCCTCTGTATGACATGTGGCCCCTTTCGATTAATTAGGATAATTAAATGTTTTTATAAATAAAACTAATTAGTTAACCTAACCAGTCACTGACATATGGTGCCCAGTAGCTAAATAACCCCTGATTAGTTTGAAATAAACTCTGTTACGTAAGAGAGGCTGACTGGTGGGACCTACTGGTCAGTTTGACCAGTCAGCGGGTCTGTTAACCTGCTAATGTCATGCTGACACTCTGCTGACGTCATAATTCCATTTCTGTTAATTTAAATAATTTCAGAATGTGCTTTAATCTTTGAAAATTCATGGAAAATAAACCGTATCTCGGATGAAAATGTTTTCTACATGAAAGTTGCTCAGAAAAATGTGTCGAATCCAGATACATGGTCCGTTCATCTGTCACATGCCCCTAGCATGCTGAACATGGAACTTTCCCTCTCCGGTCATCTGTCTGACACATGTTCGGAACTGGGAAAACATTTCCGGCTGACTTCCCCCCTCGCCGGTATCGTGTAGCACCGCGTTAGAACATGTCTAGATCTGCCTGTTGCCCTGTTATGCTATGTTTGCTTTATATTTACTGTTTCTTCCACCTTTTCTCTTTGGCAGACCCCGAGACCGATGCTGCCCCTGTGATCGACTACTTCGACGACGACCCCTCCTTGCCAGAGCAACCAGGCAAGCCCCCCCTTGATCATCCCGATATCACCCATTCCATTCTCTCATGCTTGCATTAGATTTTGCTACTGTTATTATTTGCTCCTATTCTGATGCATACTCTGCTTTTGTATCTGCTATTGTACCTTCCCTGCTTATCCTAAACTGCTTAGTATAGGTTGGTTAGTGATCCATCAGCGACCCCCACCTTGTCCTTGTTGCCCCTACTTCATCATCGAAGACCCGATCAACGGGATCGAAGATCAGTCCCCGGTGTCGTGGTTCTAAGTCTGACAGTAGAATGGGGGGTAGGTATGGAGAGGCAAGATCCTAGCTATGGAGTAGTTGTATACGCAAGGGATTTACGAGTTCAGGCCCTTCTCGGAGGAAGTAACAGCCCTACGTCTCGGAGCCCGGAGGCGGTCGACTGGATTATGTGCGTATGAGTTACAAGGGTGCGAACCCTTTACACTAAGGAGGGGGGTGGCTTATATAGAGTTCACCAGACCCCTCCGGCCCTCAGTTATGCAGGGTTTAAAGTACATAAAGATGGGCGTTACTGGTAACGCCTTAGATAAAGTGTCATCATGACTATAAATACTACTTAATTACAGACTGTTTGGATGCAGAGTGGCTCTTGATCTCCTGGTGGTCGAGTGAGTCTTCATAGTCGAGTGTCTTCGAGTCCGTCGAGTGGAATCCCTCTTGGTCGACTGGAAGGTATCTTCTTCTGAAGATGTCCTTGGGGAGGGTACTTCGGACAGGCCCGTGACCCTACCCTAGGTATATGACTTCATCATTAGCCCCCGAATGGATCGCGGTTTGAGTGAGGAAGGAGTTTATAATCTTTCCGACCTGTTTTTGTGTTCCGAACATGTCTCATCTTGGATCAATAATCTTTTGTAATGATGGCAGCAACTTTTCTTTCAGTCGCCTTGATCCATTCCTTTCTTCTGTCGAGTGAACTTTTGAACTCAGTGAACTTCCGAGCGACGGATCGCAGGAAATCTATCGTCTGACAGATTGATCTGCCGTTAGCGGATTTTGTGGGATCCGAATTTTGGGAAGCGCGTGAAGCGGGGCGGACCGCGGTACTCGGATGGGATAAGGCGTGGACGCCTTGATTTCCATGCCGCCTTTTTCACCACGTATCACGCGTGCGCGACTGTGTCGGGATATGACAGGACCGCCCGGGCCTACTTGTCAGCCACTCGGAAGCGTCCTTATATAAAGCGTCGGGCAAGGGTTTTTGAACGGTGCCTTCTCATTCTCCTCTCTGCCCTCTTTGCCTCCGCCCGCTGTGCCTGCTCTCGCCTCCGCCCATCCACTCCTCGCGTGCTTCGCCGGCGACAATGGTGAAGGAGAAGACGGTGGCCTTGGAGCATGCGAAGAAGGCGACAGCGACGGGGAAAGCGAAGGGAAGAGCGTCCAGTCGGGGCGGATCTTCGTCGAGGTCCCGCCTGCCGCAAGGTTGGGTCCAACAGGATTGGATCCTCTCGACCATCACCGAGGAGGATCTCAATGACCTGGCCAACGAGGGTCTGATCTCCCACGGGTCAGCAAGGCTTCCGGGGACCGAGTGGCAACCGCAGCCGCAGGAGGGTGAGTGCATTCTCCTAGCCACTCATGTAGATCGTGGATTCTCTCTGCCGCCGAGTGTTTTCTTCCGAGGGTTTCTGAACTTCTTTGGGGCGCAAATCCACCATTTCATTCCCAATTCCATTGCCTATCTTGCTAATTTCGTGTCCATGTGCGAGAACTTCTTGGGTTGTCGACCGCACTGGGGTCTCTTTAAGCACATATTCACCTGTCGCGCACAGACGGTGAAAAAGGCGAGTCCGGATGATGAGAGGACTAAGGTTATCCAGATGTGCGGGGGTCTTGGGATTCAGATGAGGAGTAAGAGTACTTTTCTGGCCATGACCCTTCCTGAGTCGGTTAGAGGGTGGCAGTCGACCTGGTTCTACTGCCAAGACGAGTCGACGCCTGGGCAGTCGACTGGTCTCCCTCCGTTCTCCATGGACCGAGCGAACAAACCCTCTTCTCTGAAGGTGCTTCCTGAGGAGAAAGCTCAGGTAAAAATGTTGATGGAGCGCGTAGTCCAGCTCGCTCGGGACGGAGTGATGGTTATGGACCTTCTGGAGGTCTTCCTTAGACGGCGCATCCAACCGCTTCAGTACCGAGGCCACCCGATGTGGCTGTACTATGGTACCGAAGACACCACTCGGGTCCATCCAGAAGCGGTCAGCGACGCCACACTGGAGAGGTGGATGGCCGCAATCACAGGGAATAAGGACAACCCTCGAGGGGCTGGGAGGATCCCACCACTTGACCATACCTACACACCTGACACGGTATGACCACTTATCCCCAATTGTAATCTCGCTTTATTCATTCTGCTTCGCTGCAAATTGGTCGATTGACCTTTGTCTTGTTTTGTTGTCTGTCAGGCCACCACTGAGTTGTACTCGATGTCCAATGGAGCGCAAGTGCAGACTGAGGAGGAGGAAGGAAGTGGGGGCGAAAGCCCGGAGGAGTGGGATTCGGATGCTGATGACGATGTTGAGGGCGATGACTCTGGTGAGGAAGAAGAGGAGGAGGAGGAGGAGGAAGTTGTACCTCCTCGCTCGGAAAGACGCTCGAAGCTTGTCCATGATCCCGCGGCCGAGCGTGGTAAGGGGGTCGCGACCGTCGCGCAGTCGACCAAGCGCCCTCGGACGACTTCTCCGGTGCCGACTGAGAAAGCTCCGAAGCAATCTCGAGTGGCGCCGTCGAAGCCGGCGAAGGTCTTGCCGAAGATGAAGATGGTGATCCCCACAATCTCAGGGTAATGATGTAACTTGAGTTTTCCCGTTTCATGAACTTATTCTTGGTCGACTCATGAGCTAATCGACTGACTTCTGGAACTGCAGTGCTGCTACTTCTGATACCTCGGCCAGGGCTGAAGATCACGAGATGGAGGATGCTGTTACTTCAAAACCTGGTATGACTCTTGTAGTTCCGTCTTCAGTCGATTGGCTTCTTGTCTCTAATTTTGATTCTTTTATGCAGCTTCATCTAACGTTGTTATTGACCTTCCCGACGACGACGACGAGGAACCACTGAGGCAGAGGAGGAACAGGAAAGCGCCTGCTGGCAAGGCGACTCAGGACGTGCCAGCACCCGAGATGTTGGTCGTGGAGGGAGTCAATGTCACTCGTCCTACCATATCCTTTGCAGTGCCGTTGACGAGTTCTCGCCCTTCATCGTCGAGTGCTGCTCAACCCTCGCTTTTCTCAACCCACCACGTCCCAGAAGACCAAGCCAGTGCTGCTAAAGAAGCAATACGCCAAGCAGGGGTCATGATGGAGCAAGTGAAGGAAATCCGAGAAGCCAGCCAGGCAGCTTATGACGCCAGTTCAGCTCTTCAGAGTAATGTTCAGGTCAGTCGGTTACCGCCTATTCTGTTAGGATATGATATCTGAAAACTCTTCTTTCTGAAATTCCTAGAGTTTGTCCTACACCCACAGGGTGTGTCGATTGAAATTCTGGGTTAGAGGGGGCACGCTGAGTGCACCCACTGGGTGTAGTCCCCAAGGCTATGGTGGACTGCTGGCAGTCGACCATAGTCTTTATGTCTTAAGTTTTTTCCTTACTCTACTAGGTCAAATGGATTCATAGACCGGTGGGGGCATGCTGAGTGCACCCACTGGGTGTAGTCCCCGAGACTGTGGTCGATTGCTGGCAGTCGACTATAGTTTGAAGAACACCTCCCGTTTTTTTTGTTGGTCGACTGGTCGACTCTAACTGATAAAACTAGTGGGGGCACGCTGAGTGCACCCACTGGGTGTAGTCCCCGATACTATGGTCGAATGTTTGTATTCGGCCGTAGTCTTGGAAACGCTATGATTTTTCCTTAGTCACTCGGAAGTGAATTGTCTTTGACATCTGTCGATTGGTTCTTCGTAGAAATCCCGCGACCTTGCGGCTCGTTATACTGAGTTGGAGAACAAACACATCCAGCTCGAGCTTGATCTGAAACTGGCCCAAGAGAACTTAACGAAGGCGAAGGAGGAAGCTAAAGGTATGTTTGGTGAGGCCCTCGATGACTGCCTTTGCCTCTTGTTTGTTTCACAGTCTGATCTCACTGTAATTTTGCAGACAAAGTGAGGGATGCCCTGAAGAAGAAAGACCTTGACTTGGCTGAGATGCAGAAAGCGACTTTAGAGAAGACCAAGCTCGCAGATGAGAAGCTGGCTTGAGTCACCAAGCTTGAAGAAGAAAACACCAATCTGAAAGCTGCTCTTGATGCTGCCAACAAGGAGGTCAGTCGACTGAAAAGTGATAAGATTGACCTGAGTGACAAGGCTAGTGAGTTGGTGGGAAAGAAGAACGATCTGGCGGCTTATCTGGGTGGACTCGCCAAGAAGCCATTCCTCATGCTTGAAGGTAATCTTTTGTATCAAACAGACATTTTAACCGTGATCTTTCCATCCGACTGTTGTCTTGACTCGGTGGTTGTGCTTGCAGAATTTTGCCAGAACTTTGAAGAGGAGACTGGTCGACTGGAAGTAAACCTGGATCCCATCAACTCTCCCTTGAAAGATGAAGTCGCCATGAACGTGCTCCGGCTTCAATCTCGCGTTGCTGCTGTCGTCGACTATCTCGCAAGGCTGAAGGTCGCAACTTCTCGCATCGACACAACACTCTGGCCAAGAGAGATGCTCCAGAACGACCTCGAGTCTCTGATGACTCGACTGAACGAGGTCCCAAGTCGAGTGCAGGAGTGGAAGAAGTCTTCTGCCAGGTGTGGCGCGGACGTTGCTCTGTCTCTGGTCCGTGTTCACTGCAAGGATGCACGAGAGGACAAGCTGGCGGCCCTTAGGGTGGCTAACACCAAGAAGCACGATTTCCGATCTTTCATGGAGACCTTCATCGCCGCTGCCACTCGGATTGCAGATGGAATCGACCTGGATGAGTTTGTTGCACCTTCCAGCCCTCCACAGGAGGGGTAAAAAACTTCTGAGCTTGATACTTTAAATTTTCCTCGGTATGCCGAGTGATTTTTGTAACCGACAAACCTTAACAGGCTTAGCGCCTAAGCACTTTCGGTTCCCTTAGGTGTTATCTGAACTTGGACTCGACATTGAATATGTTTGCATTTGGTTTGAGGTGTTTTTTGCAGGCTAAAGCGAGGTGCTCATTGCAATCGACTTGTTCCCCAATACACTTAGGCGAGCACTGGGCTGCAGCTAAGCCCCCGAGTGGGAGGTCTGCTCTCCACTCGGTAGGATTTTCAAAAACTTAGGCAAGCACTGGGCTGCAACTAAGCCTCCGAGTGAGAGGTCTGCTCTCCACTCGGTAGGATTTTCAAAAACTTAGGCGAGCACTGGCCTGCAGCTAAGCCCCCGAGTGGGAGGTTTGCTCTCCACTCGGTAGGATTTTCAAGAACTTAGGCGAGCACTGGGCTGCAGCTAAGCCCCCGAGTGGGAGGTTTGCTCTCCACTCGGTAGGATTTTCAAGAACTTACGCGAGCACTGATGGGGTTATGTACCTAGGGTAGGGTCATGGACCTGTTCCAAGTAACTTACCCTAGGACATCCCTAGAAGAGGTCGCCTTCCAGTCGACCAATGAGGATTCACTCGACTGGCCTGAAGGACTCGACCACGAAGACTCACTCGACCACCAGGAGGTCAAGAGGCACTCTGCACCGCAACGGCCTGTAATTAAGCAGACTTTATGATAGTAAAGGCACTTTATGTGGGGCGTTACCAGTAACGCCCCAGACTTAACTCACCTTAAACCCTCTCCTACGTGGGCTGGCTGGGGTCCTGGCGCACTCTATATAAGCCACCCCCCTCCACAGGCAGAAGGGTTCGGCACCTTGTAATCCATACATTCATAATCCACTCGACCGCCTCCGGGCTCCGAGACGTAGGGCTGTTACTTCTTCCGAGAAGGGCCTGAACTCGTACATCCTTTGTGCTTACAACCTCTCCATAGCTAGGACCTTGCCTCTCCATACCTACCCCCCACTCTACTGTCAGGCTTAGAACCACGACAGTTGGCGCCCACCTTGGGGCCGGTGTTTTAGCGATTTTGTGGAGAAGTTGCGATTCTTCCGAGTATTTTCATCATGGTGTCTGCTGGAGTTTTGATCGAGGGTCAAGAGATCCATCTCGGCACTCTCACCTTCATCGCCGACGACTCCGCATGGCTCCAGGAGGCTCCACTCGACGTAGATGCGCTCCCCGTCCGCGGTGCGACGCATTTTCGCGCATGTGTCCGCGGCGTTCTGCTGCGGCAACCATCGACCCAGTATCGGTCGGCTCCTCCATCTTCCACCCTCCCGGTCTCCCGCCAGCGCAAGCGCTCAGGCCGGTCGAGGCTTCAGCGATGGGTGAGTCACGCGGTGGCTCGCCAGTCGACCACTACACAAGTTGCGGCAATCGAGCCCAACGAATCTCTCTACGGCTTGTTCGATCAGTCGACTGGCTCCGGAGAGACTGCATCCGAGTGCGGAAGCAGTGATCCAGCGGCGGAAATCTTGATGGTCGACGGGCCCCACAGCCCTCCTAGCTTCGCCCGCGGTGGTGGAGCAGGCGACGGCGGCGACCCTGCTCGAGGCTACGAAGAGTACCAGCCCGAACCACTCGACTCTCTGCAAAGAGAAGAGCTTCGCCGCAGGAACGAGGATCCCCTGCGTATTCCCATCGCAGGAGAAACCCCCGAGGCTCGTGCCTTGGAGGAGGCGCGTCTGGCCAATTTGGCCGAGCGCACTCGACTGGAGAACCTTCAGCGAGCACTCGACGAGCGCGCGCGGCAACGAGTTCCCGACACCAGTCGACGTCAACTCTTCCCGCCGACTCAGGTATATCGAACCCCAATTCAGAATTTAGCAGCTGCGACCCGTATAGCAGAGTCCATTCAGCCTTCGCAGTCAGAGGCTGGCAGAGGTTTGCTGCAGATCAGGGATCTGCTCCGGGCAGCAGGAGATCAGAATTCAGCCGTGTCTCAGTCGCGCAACAGAATTCACAGTCGATCTGTCACTGTGAATACGGTTCAGTCGGCTCACAGCCCCAGATCGCCTCCGCGGCGCGAAGGGCGTGAGAATCGGCGAGATCAATATGGCGACAGACTCGACCGAGATGATAGGCGTCGAGTGCCCTATTCCCCTCCGAGGGGTGGGTCTTACGCTCCTCGGCAGCCAGATGATAGGCGTCAGTACAGTACAGGGCGTAGGGTTCCAGTTGACCATAGAGAGCCAGGCTTCGACGCGCGATCCATTATCGTGCAAGGGTTGGTCGACCGGAACAGAGCCCATCGAGGCGCACTCGACAGAGATGTGCCCACGAGCAGTCGAGTACATGTTTCTGGTCCTGAATGTTTCAGCAGAGCTATCAGAGCCGCGGTTATCCCCCCCAATTTCAGGTTGGCAACAGGAGTCAGCAAGTTCACTGGTGAGTCTAAGCCTGAAACTTGGCTTGAAGACTACCGAGTGGCAGTTCAGATCGGTGGTGGGAACGACGAGGTGGCCATGAAGCATTTGCCCCTCATGTTGGAAGGTTCTGCCAGGGCATGGTTGACTCAATTACCTCCTAGCAGCATTTACACTTGGGAAGATCTGTCCCGAGTGTTCGTCAGAACGTTTGAAGGGACTTGCAAGCGACCAGCGGGATTGACAGAGTTGCAAGTCTGCGTGCAGAAAACCAATGAGACTCTCAGAGAGTATATTCAGAGGTGGATCACTTTGCACCACACTGTGGAAAATGTCTCTGACCATCATGCAGTATGCGCCTTCAAAGATGGTGTCAAGAACAGAGAACCGAGTTTGAAATTTGGTCGAACCGGTGACATGACCTTGAGTCGGATGATGGAGATTGCTACCAAGTACGCCAACGGCGAAGAAGAAGACCGACTCCGAAGCGGCAAGCACAAGCCGAGTCAGTCGGAAAAAGGAAACACCAGTCGGAAACAGAAGCGGAAGGCTGAACCGGCAGCTCCTGGTGAGGCTCTGGCCGTGACTCAAGGAAAGTCTAAGGGGAAACCAAAAGGATCCTGGAACCCCAAGAAGGTGAAGGATAAAGAAGGGAACGACGTGATGGATATGCCGTGCCACATCCACACAAAGAAAGATGAAGAGGGGAATATCATTTACCCAAAGCACACCACTCGCCAATGTCGACTCCTGATCCAGCAGTTTCAGGGAAAACAGTCTAAGGACAAGGAGAAGGAGTCGGACAAGGCCGAAGACAAAGAGGACAGTGAGGGAGGATATCCGCATATCAACTCCACTCTGATGATCTTCGCAGATGTGGAAAGCAGAAGTCGACTGAAAGTGATTAACCGAGAGGTTAACATGGTTGCCCCAGCAAAGACAAATTATCTGAAGTGGTCTCAAACACCCATCACATTCGACCAATCTGATCACCCGACTCATATTGCCACCCCTGGGAGGCAAGCTTTGGTGGTCGATCCAGTTGTCGAAGGCACTCGACTGACAAAGGTGCTGATGGACGGTGGAAGTGGGCTGAATCTGTTATATGCAGACACGTTGAAAGGTATGGGCATTCCGATGTCCCGACTGAGCACTAGTAACATGAGCTTCCATGGAGTTATACCAGGGAAGAAGGCCGAGTCACTCGGCCAGATAGCTTTGGACGTAGTGTTTGGCGATTCAAAGCATTTTCGCAAAGAAAAGTTGACGTTTGAGGTCGTGGATTTTCAAAGTGCATATCATGCCATTTTGGGGAGACCAGCCTATGCACGGTTCATGGCTCGACCATGTTACGTGTACCTCAAATTGAAGATGCCCGGTCCCAAAGGTGTGATCACTGTCATCGGTGATAGGAAAAAGGCAGAGGAGTGCTTTCAGAAGGGCTCCAAAATTGCCGATTCCCAAGTGACAGCGGTCGAGTTCGAAGAATACAAGCAAAACGCAGATCCGAGTGACTTGCTGCGATCCAAGAAGCCCGCCACAGAATCTGCATTCCAGTCGTCCGGTGAGACGAAGCCTGTTCACATTCACCCGACCGACCCCGAAGCAGCTCCGACCCGCATCTCCACAACACTCGACCCAAAATAGGAAGAAGCGCTCATCCAGTTCCTCCGTGAGAACTGGGACATTTTTGCATGGAAGCCCGCTGACATGCCAGGTGTTCCCAGGGGACTGGCTGAGCATCGCCTAAGAGTCGACTCGTCTGCAAAGCCAGTCAAAGAACATCTTCGACGGTCCGCCGTCCAGAAGAGAAAGGCCATCGGTGAAGAAGTGGCTCGACTGTTGGCGGCAGGATTTATCCGAGAGATATTCCACTCCGAGTGGCTCGCTAATGTCGTCATGGTTCCTAAGAAGGACAAGTCGCTCCGAATGTGCATTGATTTCAAGCACATCAACCGGGCATGCCCGAAAGATCACTTTCCTCTCCCTCGCATAGATCAAATTGTTGACTCGACCGCGGGATGCGAGAGGTTGTCTTTTTTAGATGCTTACTCCGGGTACCACCAGATCCGTCTGTATGGGCCCGATGAAGTAAAAACAGCTTTCATCACTCCATTCGGGTGCTTCTGCTATATCACCATGCCATTCGGCCTCAAGAATGCCGGAGCCACATTTATGCGAATGATCCAGAAGTGTCTACTTACTCAAATCAGTCGGAATGTGGAAGCTTATATGGATGATATTGTTGTCAAGTCACGAAAAGGTTCCGACCTGCTCGCTGACCTCGCCGAAACATTTGCCAACCTCAGAAGGTATGATATCAAGCTCAATCCATCAAAGTGCACATTTGGAGTTCCTGGTGGCAAGTTACTCGGTTTTCTCGTTTCCGAACGGGGAATCGACGCCAACCCAGAAAAGATTGGCACTATTCTCCGAATGGAACGCCCTGTGCGAGTGCACGATGTCCAGAAGCTTACTGGATGCTTGGCCGCATTAAGTCGATTCATCTCACGACCCGGTGAAAAGGCATTGCCTCTTTACCGACTGATGAAGAAGGCTGACAAGTTCGAGTGGACTCCAGAAGCTGATGCAGCGTTTGCCGAGCTAAAAGCTCTGCTCTCCACCCAGCCGGTGCTTGCTGCTCCAATCAGCAAAGAGCCTCTGTTGCTCTACATCACAGCCACAGGACAAGTCGTCAGTACTGTGCTAACGGTCGAGCGGGAAGAAGAAGGAAAAGCTCTCAAAGTTCAGCGCCCAGTGTATTATTTGTCTGAAGTCTTGACTCCATCCAAGCAGAGATATCCTCATTATCAGAAGCTTGTGTATGGAATATACATGACCACAAAGAAGGTTGCCCATTATTTCTCTGACCATTCAATCACAGTCGTCAGCGACGCTCCACTATCAGAGATTTTGCACAACAGAGATGCAACTGGTCGAGTGGCCAAATGGGCGATTGAACTTCTTCCCCTTGATATCAAGTTTGAGGCAAAGAAAGCCATTAAGTCCCAGGCAATAGCAGATTTCCTCGCCGAGTGGATCGAACAGCAGCAGCCGACTGAAGTTCACTCAGAGCATTGGACCATGTTTTTCGATGGTTCTAAGATGTTGAATGGTTCCGGTGCTGGGGTTGTCCTGGTTTCCCCCAGAGGAGATAAGCTCAGATATGTGCTCCAGATTCACTTTGATTCCTCCAACAATGAGGCAGAATATGAGGCCCTCCTATATGGGTTGCGCATGGCCATTTCACTCGGCGTCCGTCGCCTAATGGTCTATGGCGACTCGGATTTAGTGGTCAATCAGGTGATGAAAGAGTGGGACGTGAGAAGCCCAGCCATGACTGGATACTGCAGTGCAGTGAGGAAGCTGGAGAAAAAGTTCGAGGGGTTGGAGCTCCATCATATACCCCGACTGAAAAATCAAGCAGCTGATGATCTAGCAAAGATAGGTTCCAAGAGAGAAGCCATTCCGAGTGGTGTGTTCTTGGAGCATATACATACTCCGTCAGTCAAAGAAGACCCTTTCACTGAAGAAACTCCGCAGCCTAAGAGCGCCACAGATCCGACTGAAGTGGAAGTCCCAGCAGTGGTCGACTTGATCATGGAGGTTTTGGTGGTCATTCCCGACTGGACGATTCCGTATGTCGCATATATCTTGAGGAAAGAGCTTCAGGAGGATGAGGAAGAGGCTCGACAGATCGTCCGTCGATCTAAGGCCTTTACCGTAATCAAAGGACAATTATACAGAGAAAGTGCGACTGGAGTCGGCCAGAAGTGCATAACACCAGAAGAAGGTCGACTCATCCTCAATGATATTCACTCGGGGACCTGTGGTCATCATGCGTCCTCCCGGACCATCGTGGCCAAAGCATACCGAGCCGGATTTTACTGGCCCAAGGCGAATGAGATGGCAAAGGAGATAGTGGATAAGTGCGAGGGATGTCAGTTCTACTCGAATATGTCGCACAAACCTGCGTCAGCTTTGAAGACCATTCCACTCGTCTGGCCTTTTGCAGTTTGGGGGCTGGACATGGTCGGCCCTTTGAGAACAGGACGAAGTGGCTTCACGCATGTACTGGTGGCAGTCGACAAGTTCACCAAGTGGATCGAGGCTAAACCAATCAAGAGCCTCGACACCGGTACTGCTGTTAGCTTCATTAGGGAACTAATATTCAGATATGGAGTCCCGCACAGCATCATTACGGATAATGGGTCGAACTTTGACTCAGAGGAATTCAGAGCCTTCTGCAACTCCCAGGGCACACGGGTCGACTACGCATCAGTCGCCCATCCGCAGTCGAATGGACAAGCAGAGCGAGCTAATGGACTGATTCTCAAGGGACTGAAACCGCGACTGATGCGTGATCTCAAACACGCGGCTGGAGCTTGGGTCGACGAACTTCCATCTGTACTCTGGGGACTGCGGACCACGCCCAATCGGTCGACCGGAAGAACTCCATTCTTCTTGGTCTATGGAGCCGAAGCAGTCTTGCCGAGTGATCTTCTCCACAATGCTCCTCGAGTCGAAATCTACAACGAAGCAGAAGCTGAACAAGCGCGGCAGGACGCAGTCGACCTTTTAGAGGAAGAAAGGGAGATGGCTCTGATCCGGTCGACCATCTACCAACAAGATCTGCGCCGTTTCCACGCCCGAAATGTGAGAGGTCGAGCCTTCCAGGAAGGGGATTTGGTTCTCCGAGTGGATCAGCACAAACCACACAAGCTTGCTCCTTCTTGGGAAGGCCCCTTCATCGTCACCAAGGTTCTCCACAACGGGGCGTACCGTCTTTACAACGTCGAGCATAATATCGACGAGCCCCGAGCTTGCAACGCGGAGCTACTCCGCCCATTTTACACTTAAGTTTTATCACTCGGATGAGTTGCAATAAAGTACTTCTGTAGTTCATGGGTTTAGAAATAATTGTGTCATCACTTTTTATTTTTGTCCACATAAAAACTCCCCCTCAGTGGGTGGCTTAGCCGCGAATCCGTTTCGCCTAAGTTTGTAAAAATCCTATCGAGTGGTGAGCCAGACTCACACTCGGAGGCTTAGCTGCGAATCCGTTTCGCCTAAGTTTACCAAAATCCTACCGAGTGGTAAGCCAGCCTTCCACTCGGGGGCTTAGCTGCAGTCCAAGGACTCGCCTAAGTTTATCAAAATCCTACCGAGTGAAGAGCGATCCTCTCACTCGGGGGCTTAGCTGCAGTCCTAGCACTCGCCTAAGTTTATCAAAATCCTACCGAGTGGTAAGCCAGCCTTCCACTCGGGGGCTTAGCTGCGACCTCGTGCTCGCCTAAGTTATAAAAATCCTACCGAGTGAAGAGCAATCCTCTCACTCGGGGGCTTAGCTGCAGCTTCGTGCTCACCTAAGTTTATCAAAATCCTACCGAGTGGTAAGCCAGCCTTCCACTCGGGGGCTTAGCTGCAGTCCAAGCACTTGCCTAAGTTGTGAAAATCCTACCGAGTGGTAAGCCAGCCTTCCACTCGGAGGCTTAGCCGCGACCTCGTGTTCGCCTAAGTTATAAAAATCCTACCGAGTGAAGAGCAATCCTCTCACTCGGGGGCTTAGCTGCAGCTTCGTGCTCGCCTAAGTTTATCAAAATCCTACCGAGTGAAGAGCAACCCTCACACTCGGGGGCTTAGCTGCAGTCCAAGCACTCGCCTAAGTTGTGAAAATCCTCCCGAGTGAAGAGCGATCCTCTCACTCGGAGGCTTAGCTGCAGCCTCATGCTCGCCTAAGTTATCAAAATCCTACCGAGTGGTAAGCCAGCCTTCCACTCGGAGGCTTAGCTGCAGCCTCGTGCTCGCCTAAGTTATCAAAATCCTACCGAGTGGTAAGCCAGCCTTCCACTCGGAGGCTTAGCTGCGGCCTCGTGCTCGCCTAAGTTATAAAAATCCTACCGAGTGGTAAGCCAGACTTCCACTCGGGGGCTTAGCTGCGGCCCAGTGCTCGCCTAAGTTATTAAAATCCTACCGAGTGAAGAGCAACCCTCTCACTCGGAGGCTTAACTGCAGTCCAAGCGCTCGCCTAAGCACAGGCACCTCGCTTTGAACCTGCAAAAGACATTTTGAGCCGAAGGCAATCATGTTCAAGCGCCAAATTCAAGTTTGAATCGATATCTAAAGGAACCGAAAGTGCTCAGGCGTCAAGCCTGTTAAAGTTTGTCGGTTACAATTCCACTCGGCATACCGAGGCAAATTTAAAGAGTCGAGCCAGAAGAAGTTTTTTACCCCTCCTGTGGAGGGCTGGAAGGCGCAACAAATTCATCAAGGTCAATTCCGTCGGCGATCCGAGTGGCAGCTGCAAGGAAAGTCTCCATAAAAGACCTGAAGTCGTGCTTCTTGGTATTGGCCACCCGAAGGGCCGCCAGCTTCTCCTCTCGTGCATCTTTGCAGTGGACTCGGGCCAGACACAGAGCGACATCTGCACCACACCGAGCCGAGGACTTCTTCCACTCTTGCACTCGACCAGGGATCGTGTTCAAGCGGGCCATCAGCGACTCAAGGTCATTCTGAAGTGTCTCCTCAGGCCAGAGCGTCGAGTCGATGCGAGATGTGGCGGCCTTCAGCCTTGCGAGATAGTCCACGACAGCTGCGACACGAGACTCCAGTCGGAAAACATCCATGGCAACTTCGTCGTTCACCGGAGAATTGACGGGGTCAAGGTTTGGCTCCAGTCGGCTGGTTTCCTCTTCAAAGTTTTGACAAAATTCTGCAAGGGTGATCACTAAGTCAAGGGGATAGTCGAGTGGAAGAAGCCACAGTTGGAAATATTTGCCAAACATGGAGGTTTACCTTCAAGCATAAGAAACAGCTTCTTGGCAAAGCCACTCAGGAAGGCCTCCAGTTCAGTTTTCTTCTCAGTCAATTTGCTGACTTGGTCGGTCAAGGCAGCCTTGTCAGTTCTCAGTCGACTGACTTCCTTGTTGGCAATCCCAAGAGCAGTTTTCAGATTAGTATTGTCTTGCTCGAGCTTGGTGACTGAAGCCAACTTCTCGTCAGCAAGCTTGATCTTCTCAGCTAGCTCAAGGTCTTTCTTCTGCTGGGCCTCCCTTACCTTACCTGCAAGTCACAGCAAGATCAGATGCTGAAACAAGCAAGGGAAAAAGCGGTCGTCAGGGTCTCACCAAACATACCTTCGGTCTCCTCCTTTGCCTTTGTCAGCTTCTCCTGAACCAGCTTCAAGCTCAGCTCGACTTGAGTATGTTTTTGTTCCAGCTCTGAGTAGCGAGCCACAAGATCACAGGAGTTCTGCGAAGAACCAATCGACTAAACGTCAAGTGTAATTCACTTCCGAGTGAAAAAGGGAAAAACACACGTTTCTAAGACTACAGCCGAACACAAGCATTCGACCGTAGTCTCGGGGACTACACCCAGTGGGTGCACTCAGCGTGCCCCCACTAATCCTGTTGAAGACAAAGTCGACCAGTCGACCTCAAAAAAAAAAGTGTGTGAGATGCATTCTCTAAGACTGTGATCAACTGCAAGCAGTCGACCACAGTCTCGGGGACTACACCCAGTGGGTGCACTCAGCGTGCCCCCACCGGTTTGTGAAATCCAGTCGACCAGTCGACTGTTAGAAAGACTTACATTATAAAAGCCTAAGGCCGACTGCCAGCAGTCAACCTTAGCCTTGGGGACTACACCCAGTGGGTGCACTCAGCGTGCCCCCACCGGTTTGTGAAATCCAGTCGACTGATCGACTGACAGAAAGATTGACATCATAAAGCCTAAGGCCGACTGCCAGCAGTCGACCTTAGCCTTGGGGACTACACCCAGCGGGTGCACTCAGCGTGCCCCCGCTAACAAGGAGTTTATTCGACACACCCAGTGGGTGACTAATATAAATCCCGGAAAAGAAAAGTTTCTGGTAGCATATCCAACAGAACAAACAGTAGTCGACTGACCTGGACATTGCTTTGGAGGGCAGAGCTGGCGTCATAAGCTGCCTGGCTCGCATCCCGGATGGTCTTCAGCTGCTCCATCATGAGTCCCGCCTGGCGTATTGCCTCCTTCGCTGCACCAGCTTGGTCCTCTGGGACGTGGTGCGTCGTGAAGAGGGAAGGCTGCTGAACACTCGTCAGTGGATTCGCGAAGGACACCGTGTGTCGAGTGGTGTTCTCTTCCTCCACAGTCAGAATTTCAGGCGCCGGCACATCCTGAGGCACCTTACTGGAGGACGCTTTCCGATTCCTCCTGTGCTTCAGCGGCTCTTCATCCTCATCATCATCAGGAAGATCGATAACAGTGTTGGGTGGAGCTGCGGAGAAGGATCAGGATCAGAGATCGCGAGTCAGTCGACTAAGAATGGTATTAAGTACACAGTACCTGGATTCGAAGTTGCTGCATCCTCCATCTCGTGGTCATCGGCCCGGGCCGAGGTCTCAGAAGTAGCAGCACTGCAATTCCAAAGGATCAGTCGACTAACCTCAGCGTCGACCAGAGATAAAGTTCACACAGAATAAGAGAATATGAGCAACACAATTACCCTGATATGGTGGGGATGGACACCTTCATCTTCGGCAGGAGCTTGGTCGGCTTCGATGAGGCCGCCCTGGGCTGCTTCGGCGCCTTTTCAGTTGGCGCCGGAGAGGTGGTCCGAGGGCGCTTGGTCGACTGAGTGGCGGTCGCAACTCCCTTACCACGTTCGGTCGAAGGGTCGTGGACAAGCTTCGACCGCCTTTCTGAGCGCGGTGGAACGACCTCCTCCTCCTCTTCTTCCTCGTCCTCGATGTCATCTTCATCACCTTCATCATCATCATCGTCGTCATCATCCCCTGCAGCATCCGAATCCCACTCCTCCTCTTCCTGGCTCTCGCCCCCGCTCGCCTCGCCCCCGCTCGCCTCGCCCCCGCTCGCCTCGCCTTCCTCAGTCGAGGCTTGTGCCCCATTGGGCATCGAGTACAGCTCGGTGAGGGCCTAGCAGATGCCCAAACAAGGATCAGTCGACCAGTCGGCAGGGTTAACAGAAATGAATACGACAAGGACTCAGTAGAGGGCAGAGCAAGTGTACCTTGTTTGGGTTGCTGTTGTGGTCGAGTGGAGGAATCCTTCTGGCTCCGCGCGGGTTGTCCCTATTTCCGGTAACGGCTACCATCCATCTTTCCAGAGTGACATCGTCGACTTCTTCTGGATGGACTCTAGTCTCGTCTTCGGGCCCACAGTACAACCACATGCAGTGGCTCCGGAATTGAAGGGGTTGGATGCGACGCCTGAGGAAGACCTCCAGAAGATCCATGCCCGTCACCCCCTCCCGAACCAACTGCACCACGCGCTCCATCAACATCTTCACGTCGGCTTTCTCCTCCGGAATCAGCTTCAGAGGGGAGGGCTTGTTCACTCGGTCCATGGTAAACGGAGGGAGTCCACTCGACTGCCCTGGCGTCGATTGGACCTGGCAGTAGAACCAAGTCGACTGCCAGCCTCTGACAGACTCGGGAAAGCTCATGGGCGGGAAGGTGCTATTATTCCTCACCTGAATCCCCAGGCCCCCACACATTTGGACGACTCGGGTCTTCTCATCACCTGGGCTAGCCTTCTTCACGGTCTGAGAGCGACACGTAAAGATACGTTTGAACAAACCCCAGTGCGGTCGGCAGCCCAAGAAACCCTCACACATGGACACGAATGCAGCAAGATAGGCAATGGAGTTTGGGGTAAAGTGGTGGAGCTGCGCTCCAAAGAAATTCAAGAAGCCACGGAAGAAAATGCTTGGCGGCAAGGAAAACCCACGATCAACATGAGTGGCCAGAAGCACACACTCACCCTCTTCTGGCTGTGGCTGCCACTCCTTCCCCGGCAACCTCGCAGCTCCGTGAGGGATCAAGCCCTCGTTGGCCATGTCGAGGAGGTCCTTCTCCGTGATGGTTGACTGGATCCAGTCTCCTTGGACCCAGCCTTTCGGCAGGCGGGATCTGGACAAGGACCCTCTGCGGCTGGTGGATCTCCCCTTCGCCTTCTCCGATGCCGACGCCTTCTTGGCACGCTCCAGCGCCGCCGTCTTCTCCTTGGCCATGGTCGCCGGTGAGATGCACGAAGGGAAGTGGTGCGGGGGCGAGAGCGAGCGCGCTGAGCAGGGAGGAAGGAAGCAGAGGGAGAAAGGGAGAATGCTGAGGCGCAGCGCAGAAATCCTCGCCGGGCACATTTATAAGGTCCCTTCCGAGTGACTGACATGTGGGCCCGGTCGATCTAATCATATCTGGGAGCAGTTATGGGGACTGGATACGTGGCGAAAAAGGCGGCGCAGAGATCGAGGCGTCTATGCCCCGTCCCATCCGAACGCCGCGGTCTGCCCCGCTTCGTGCGCGCCCCCAAATTTCGCACCCCGCGGAATCCGCGAGCAACAAATCAGTCTGTCAGACGCGGTGTTTCCGGCGATCCGTCGCTCGGAGATCGTCGAAGCTCGAAAGATCACTCGACGCAAAAATAGAATGGATCGAGTCGACCGAAGACAAATTGCTCCCTGTCAACGAAGAGATTCTTTGATCCAGAACAGCGCACAACTAGAGCGCAAAGGTTAATCGGAAACGACATCAACTCCTTCTTCACTCGAAGCCTCAATCCATTCGGGGGCTAATGATGGGGTTATGTACCTAGGGTAGGGTCATGGACCTGTTCCAAGTAACTTACCCTAGGACATCCCTAGAAGAGGTCGCCTTCCAGTCGACCAACGAGGATTCACTCGACTGGCCTGAAGGACTCGACCACGAAGACTCACTCGACCACCAGGAGGTCAAGAGGCACTCTGCACCGCAACGGCCTGTAATTAAGCAGACTTTATGATAGTAAAGGCACTTTATGTGGGGCGTTACCAGTAACGCCCCAGACTTAACTCACCTTAAACCCTCTCCTACGTGGGCTGGCTGGGGTCCTGGCGCACTCTATATAAGCCACCCCCCTCCACAGGCAGAAGGGTTCGGCACCTTGTAATCCATACATTCATAATCCACTCGACCGCCTCCGGGCTCCGAGACGTAGGGCTGTTACTTCTTCCGAGAAGGGCCTGAACTCGTACATCCTTTGTGCTTACAACCTCTCCATAGCTAGGACCTTGCCTCTCCATACCTACCCCCCACTCTACTGTCAGGCTTAGAACCACGACAAGCACTGGGCTGCAGCTAAGCCCCCGAGTGGGAGGTTTGCTCTCCACTCGGTAGGATTTCTAAAAACTTAGGCGAGCACTGGGCTGCAGCTAAGCCCCCGAGTGGGAGGTCTGCTCTCCACTCGGTAGGATTTTCAAGGCGTACCTCTAGAGAAGGAAGTAACACTTGACCCTGTACCTCGTCCTCCCTGCAGAGTGTACGTTGTATTTGTGGCGTAGCTCAGAAGTAGAGGGTAGCAGTCGACCTGCACCTCGTCCTCCTTGCAGAGCGCACGTTGTATTTGTGGCGTAGCTCGGAAGGAGAGGGTAGCAGTCGACCTGCACCTCGTCCTCCTTGCAGAACGCACGTTGTATTTGTGGCGTAGCTCGGAAGGAGAGGGTAGCAGTCGACCTGCACCTCGTCCTCCTTGCGGAGCGCATGTTGTATTTGAACTTAGGCGAGCGCAATGCTGCAGCTAAGCCTCCGAATGGAAGGCTGGCTTACCACTCGGTAGGATTTTGTTTAACTTAGGCGAGTACTTGGACTGCAGCTAAGCCTCCGAGTGGAAGGCTGGCTTACCACTCGGTAGGATTTTGTTTAACTTAGGCGAGTACTTGGACTGCAGCTAAGTCTCCGAGTGGAAGGCTGGCTTACCACTCGGTAGGATTTTGTTTAACTTAGGCGAGTGCTTGGACTGCAGCTAAGCCTCCAAGTGGAAGGCTGGCTTACCACTCGGTAGGATTTTGTTTAACTTAGGCGAGTACTTGGACTGCAGCTAAGCCTCCGAGTGGAAGGCTGGCTTACCACTCCGTAGGATTTTGTTTAACTTAGGCGAAACGGATTTCGCAACTAAGCCCCCGAGTGGGAGGCTGGCTCACCACTCGGTTAGGATGTTTTTTACAGACTTAGGCGAATAAGATTCGCAGCCAAGCCACCCACCGAGGGATTGCTTTATGTGGACAAAAGTAATGACAATTATTGGGAAAATTATAAAGCTCTTGTCTTTGATAAATAAACTACAGAAGTACTTTTATTACAACTCATCCGAGTGAATAATTAAGTGTAGAAGGGGCGGAGAAGCTCCGCGTTCCAAGCTCGGGGCTCGTCGGTCTGATGCCACGACATTGTAAAGACTGTATGCTCCATTGTGGAGAACCTTGGTGACGATGAAGGGGCCTTCCCAAGAAGGAGCAAGCTTGTGTGGTTTCTGCTGATCCACTCGAAGAACCAGATCTCCTTCCTGGAAGGCTCGATTCCTTACATTTTTGGCGTGGAAGCGACGCAGGTCCTGTTGGTAAATGGTCGATCGGATCAAAGCCGTCTCCCTTTCTTCCTCCAGAAGGTCGATCGCGTCCTGCCGGGCTTGTTCTGCTTCAGACTCGGTGTAAAGCTCGACTCGAGGAGCGTTGTGAAGTGTTGGGGAACGTAGTAATTTCAAAAAATTTCCTACGCAGACACAAGATCATTGTGATGCATAGCAATGAGAGGGGAGAGTGTTGTCTACGTACCCTCGTAGACCGAAGCGGAAGCGTTGACGCAACGTAGAGGAAGTAGTCGTAAGTCTTCCTGGTCCAACCGATCCAAGCACCGTTACTCCGGCACCTCCGAGTTCTTGACACACGTACAGCTCGATGACGCACCCCAAGCTACGATCCAGCAAAGCTTCGGGGAGGAGTTCCGTCAGCATGACGGCGTGGTGACGATCTTGATGTTCAATTGTCGCAGGGCTTCGCCTAAGCACCGCTACAATATGACCGAGGTGTAATATCGTGGAGGGGGGCACCGCACACGGCTAAGGAACGATCACGAAGATCAACTTGTGTGTCTATGGGGTCCCCCCCGCCCCCGTATATAAAGGAGCCAAGGGGAGGGGGCGACCGGCCAAGGAGGGGCGCGCCAAGGGGGAGTCCTACTCCCACCGGGAGTAGGACTCCCTTTCTTTCCTAGTTGGAGAAGGAGGAGGGGGGTAAGAGGAGGAAGAGGGGAAGGAAAGGGGGGGCGCCGCCCCCCTTCCCTTGTCCTATTCGGACTAGGAAGGGGAGGGGCGCGCGGCCACCTCCTGCTTCCTTCCCTCTTCTCCCTCGAGGCCCATGTAGGCCCAATAACCCCCCGGGGGGTTCCGGTAACCTCCCGGTACTCCGGTAAAATGCCAATTTCACCCGGAACGATTCCGATGTCCAAATATAGGCTTCCAATATATAGATCTTTATGTCTCGACCATTTCGAGACTCCTCGTCATGTCCGTGATCACATCCGGGACTCCGAACAACCTTCGGTACATCAAAATACATAAACTCATAAAGAAACTGTCATCGTAACTTTAAGCGTGCGGACCCTACGGTTCGAGAACAATGTAGACATGACCGAGACACGTCTCTGGTCAATAACCAATAGCGGGACCTAGATGCCCATATTGGTTCCTACATATTCTACGAAGATCTTTATCGGTCAGACCGCATAACAACATACGTTGTTCCCTTTGTCATCGGTATGTTACTTGCCCGAGGTTCGATCGTCGGTATCCAATACCTAGTTCAATCTCGTTACCAGCAAGTCTCTTTACTCGTTCCGTAATACATCATCCTGCAACTAACTCATTAGTTGCAATGCTTGCAAAGCTTAAGTGATGTGCATTACCGAGAGGGCCCGGAGATACCTCTCCGACATTCGGAGTGACAAATCCTAATCTCGAAATACGCCAACCCAACAAGTACCTTCGGAGACACCTGTAGAGCACCTTTATAATCACCCAGTTATGTTGTGACGTTTGGTAGCACACAAAGTGTTTCTCTGGTAAAAGGGAGTTGCATAATCTCATAGTCATAGGAACATGTATAAGTCATGAAGAAAGCAATAGCAACATACTAAACGATCGGGTGCTAAGCTAACGGAATGGGTCATGTCAATTAGATCATTCAACTAATGATGTGATCCCGTTAATCAAATAACAACTCTTTGTCTATGGTTAGGAAACATAACCATCTTTGATTAACAAGCTAGTCAAGTAGAGGCATACTAGTGACACTCTGTTTGTCTATATATTCACACATGTATTATGTTTCCGGTTAATACAATTCTAGCATGAATAATAAACATTTATCATGATATAAGGAAATAAATAATAACTTTATTATTGCCTCTAGGGCATATTTCCATCATGAAGTAGGTCGCTTGGCAAGACCGCTTCAGCTCCGTAAACCAAGAAGAATGGAGTTCTCCCAGTCGACCGATTAGGCGTGGTCCTTAACCCCCAAAGCACCGAGGGAAGTTCGTCGACCCATGCTCCAGCCGCATGCTTGAGATCACGCATCAGTCGGGGCTTCAACCCTTTGAGAATCAAGCCATTGGCCCGCTCTGCTTGTCCATTCGAATGAGGATGGGCGACTGAAGCATAGTCGACTCGTGTGCCCTGAGATGTGCAGAACGCCCTGAATTCCTCCGAATCGAAGTTTGACCCGTTATCAGTGATGATGCTGTGCGGGACTCCATATCTGAATATCAATTCTCTGATGAAGCTGACAGCAGTACCGGCGTCAAGGTTCTTGATGGGTTTAGCCTCAATCCACTTGGTGAACTTGTCGACTACTACCAGCACATGTGTGAAACCGCTTCTGCCTGTTCTCAAGGGACCAACCATATCCAACCCCCATACTGCAAAGGGCCAGACGAGTGGTATGGTCTTCAAAGCTGACGCGGGCTTGTGTGACATATTGGAGTAAAATTGACATCCCTCACACTTGTCGACTATCTCCTTTGCCATTTCATTCGCTCTTGGCCAATAAAATCCGGCTCGGTATGCTTTGGCCACGATGGTCCGAGAGGACGCATGATGGCCACAGGTCCCCGAGTGGATGTCATCAAGGATTATTCGACCTTCCTCCAGCGTTATGCATTTCTGACCAACTCCAGTCGCGCTTTCTCTGTACAGCTGTCCCCTTATCACGGTAAAGGCCTTAGATCGGCGGACGATCTGTCGAGCCTCTTCTTCGTCCTCTGGGAGCTCTTTCCTTAGGATATACGCGATATATGGTACTGTCCAATCAGGAGTGATCACCAATGCTTCCATGATCAGGTCGACCACCACTGGAATTTCAACTTCAGTTGGATCCGTAACACTCTTAGGTTGCGGAGCTTCGTCGGTAAAAGGATCTTCTATGACTGATGGAGTATGGATATGCTCCAAGAACACATCACTGGGGATGGCTTCTCTCTTGGATCCTATCTTCGCCAAATCATCAGCCACTTGATTTTTCAGTCAGGGTATATGGTGGAGCTCTAACCCTCGAATTTCTTTTCGAGCTTCCTCACTGCATTGTAGTATCCACTCATGGCTGGGCTTCTAACGTCCCACTCCTTCATCACCTGATTGACCACCAAATCTGAGTCGCCATAAACCATAAGGCGACGGACGCCGAGTGAAATGGCCATGCGCAACCCATACAAAAGTGCTTCATATTCTGCTTCATTGTTGGAGGAATCAAAGTGGATCTGGAGCACATATCTGAGCTTATCTCCTCGGGGGGAAACCAAAACTACCCCAGCACCAGAACCATTTAACATCTTAGAGCCATCAAAGAACATGGTCCAATGCTCTGAGTGAACTTGAGTCGGCTGCTGTTGTTCAATCCACTCGGTAAGGAAATCTGCTATAGCCTGGGACTTAATGGCTTTCTTTGCCTCAAATTTGATATCAAGGGGAAGGAGTTCAATCGCCCATTTAGCCACTCGACCAGTTGCATCTCTGTTGTGCAGAATCTCTGACAATGGTGCGTCGCTGACGACTGTAATGTCATGATCAGAGAAATAATGAGCAACCTTCTTCATGGTCATGTAGATCCCATATACGAGCTTCTGATAATGAGGATATCTTTGCTTTGATGGAGTCAAAACTTTGAAGGTTTTCCCTTCCTCTTCCCTCTCGATCGTAAGTACTGTACTGACGACCTGTCCTGTGGCTGCAATGTAAAGCAACAAAGGCTCTTTGCTGATTGGAGAAGCAAGCACCGGCTGGGTGGAGAGCAGAGCTTTTAGCTCGGCAAACGCTACATCAGCTTCTGGAGTCCACTCGAACTTGTCTGCCTTCTTCATCAGTCGGTAAAGAGGTAACGCCTTTTCACCGAGGCGAGAGATGAATTGACTTAACGCGGCCAAGCATCCAGTAAGCTTCTCGACATCGTGCACACGCACAGGGCGTTTCATTCGGAGTATGGTGCCAACTTTTTCTAGGTTAGCATCGATTCCTCATTCTGAAACGAGAAAACCGAGTAACTTTCCGCCAGGTGCTCCGAATGTGCACTTTGATGGATTAAGCTTGATATCATATCTCCTGAGATTGGCAAATGTTTCAGCTAGGTCAGTCAACAGGTCTGAACCCTTTCGTGACTTGACCACGATATCATCCATGTACGCTTCCACATTCCGACTGATTTGAGTGAGTAAACACTTTTGAATCATTCTCATGAATGTGGCCCCGACATTCTTGAGGCCGAATGGCATGGTGATATAGGAGAAGCACCCGAATGGAGTGATGAAAGCTGTTTTGATTTTGTCAGGTCCATACAAACGGATCTGATGGTACCCGGAATAGGCGTCTAAAAAAGACAATCTCTCGCATCCCACAGTCGAGTCGACAATTTGGTCGATGCGAGGGTGAGGAAAATGATCTTTTGGGCAGGCCCTATTGATATGTTTGAAATCAATGCACATGCGAAGTGAGTTGTCCTTCTTGGGAACCATGACGACATTGGTGAGCCACTCGGAGTGGTATATCTCTCGGATAAACTCTGCTGCAAGGAGTCAAGCCACCTCCTCGCCAATGGCTTTTTTCTTCTGAACGGCGGACCGTCGAAGATGTTCTTTAATAGGTTTCGCTTTTGAGTCGACTCTAAGGCGATGCTCAGCCAGCCCCCTGGGAACACCCGGCATGTCAGCTGGCTTCCATGCAAAGATGTCCCAGTTCTCACGGAGGAACTGGATGAGCGCTTCTTCCTATTTAGAGTCGACTGTTGTGGAAATATGGGTTGGAGCTACGTTGGGGTCAGTTGGGTGGATATGAACTGGCTTTGTCTCCCCAGATGACTGGAACGCTGACTCTGTGGCGGGCTTCTTGGCCCGCAACAAATCACTCGGATCTGCATTTTTCTTGTATCCTTCCAGCTCTACCACTGTTATCTGGGCATCCGCAATCTTCGAGCCTTTCTGGAAACACTCTTCTGCCTTCTTCCGGCTGCCAGTGATAGTGATCACACCTTTGGGGTCAGGCATCTTTAATTTGAGGTACACATAACATGGTCGAGCCATGAAGCGGGCATAGGCTGGTCTTCCCAAAATAGCGTGGTAAGCGCTCTGGAAATCCACGACTTCAAATGTCAGCTTCTCTTTGCGGAAATGCTTCGAGTCGCCGAACACTACATCCAGAGCTATTTGGCCGAGTGACTCAGCCTTCTTTCCAGGAATGACTCCGTGAGCTGCTCATGTTGCTGGAGCTGAGCCTGGACATCGGAATGCCCATTCCCTTGAGCGTCTATGCATACAGTATATTCAACCCACTGCCGCCATCCATCAATACCTTCGTCAGTCGAGTGCCTTCGACGACTGGGTCGACCACCAGCGCTTGCCTCCCAGGGGTGGCAATTTGAGTAGGGTGATCGGACTGGTCGAGCGTAATGGGAGTTTGCGACCATCTCAGATAGCTTGGTGTCGCCGGGGCGACCATATTTACCTCACGGTTGATCACTTTCAGTCGACTTTTGCTCTCTACATCAGCAAAAATCATCAGGGTGGAATTGACATGAGGGTACCCTCCATCACTGTCCTCCTTGTCCTCGGCCTTGTCCGACTCCTTCTCTTTGTCCTTGGGCTGCTTTACTTGAAACTGCTGGATCAAGAGCCGGCACTGGCGAGTGGTATGTTTCGGGTAGATGAAGTTCCCTCTTCGTCTTTCTTCGTGTGGATGTGACACGGCAGATCCATCACGTCATTTCCTTCTTTATCATTTACCTTCTTGGGGTTCCAAGATCCTTTGGGCTTCCCTTTGAATTTGCCCTGAGTCACGGCCAGAGCCTCTCCAGGAGCAGCTGGCTCAGCCTTCCGCTTCTGCTTCCGACTGGAGTTTCCTTTTTCCGATTGACTCGGCTTATACTTGCCACTCTGGAGCCTGTCCTCTTCTTCACCGTTAGCGTATTTGGTCACTAGTAGAAAACCACCCATCAGTCCTGGTTCGTAAGGGCCTTTAGTCCCGGTTCATGAACCGTGACTCACTACTAGAAAAACCCCTACTAATGGCGCACCTAGTATGGCCATTAATGGCGCATCTGTGGTGCGCCATTAATAGCACGCCATTAGTAATTTTTACTAATGGCACACCACCTGGTGCGCCATTAGCATAGGCCAGGGTGCGCCATTAGTATGCCTCCCAGGGGCCATGTATATCCAGGTGCTTTGGCATACTAATGGCGCACCACCACTGGATGCGCCATTAGTAACCGCGGCATACTAATGGCGCACTACCCAGTCATGCGCCATTACTATGCACTGTCATACTAATGGCGCACTGTCATGTGATGCGCCATTAGTATGAATATTAGGTTTTTTTTTTGTTTTTTATTTTCTGTTTTTTGTACAGGTTATAAAATGTATAATTTGACAAAATATAGACAGCACACATCAACAACAGATTCATCGAATACAATAGAAGATTAGTCTTTGAATACAATTCATCATATTAGTCTCCGAATACAATTCATCATATTAGTCTCCGAATTGAAAAGACCGAACACAGATAGAACATTATATTACAAGTCTCGAGACCGCGAGTAGCGAGTTTGTCTTCACATTACAAGTCGATATCGATCATCTAAACTACCATCACATAGAAGAGAGCTGCGGTCATCACGATGAGCATCATCACGATGAAACTCGTCTTCATCCGGTTCCTCCAACGCTCCCTCCCCCCTCCCGCTAGATAGCGGGCGTATCTAGATTCGGCCTCGTCCCTAGTGGTGTACCCTTTGTAACTGTTACCGCTGAATCGGTGAACCTGTCTCCAACACTCCTCCCAGTCATCGTAGACTCCGAGAACCTTACCCTTGTACACGACATACGTCGGCATCGCTATGCACTAGCCAAACGAAACGTTAGTACCAATTCACAGACAATACATAAGCAATATATAAGTATGCAACAGAACGATCGGAAGAGAAAAGCAAGACATTAATAGCATCGATTACATCTAAGTTGAACGACTCTCGAAACCAAAGAGACATAGTACAAGTTCATTAAAGTTTAATTACAACATGAGCCAATCGATGTTTCAGAACTAGACACAGCATCACTGCTTTCGACTCGACTCAAGGGACCGGAGCGTGGATGAAGCCGCCGTCTATCGTGGGAGTCATGAAATAACGGTCGTTGTCAGCCTGCATTTGTAGCATTGTGTTGATGTCACTCTTGGACGGTTGATTGTTGAGGTAGAACTGCCCCGAGGTACGAAGGACATCTTGATGGATGATTTCCGCAAACTCCGACTGGATGCGAAAGAATTCTTGTCGGAGGTCCGCGTCCTGGATTGCCGACACGCTCTTTGCCCAATCTTTGAGTTTACTCGGTAGCAGAAGTTGATGATGGTCCCGTACGATCGCCCGCATGTGATGGATGGCGTAGTAGGCACCCTTCTGACCGCCAGGCGGCTGCTTGACGCAGCAGAATGTCATATTGTGGGAGAACACGTGCTTGCCATACTTACGAATAGGCCTGGTGAAGGTGCCTCCAGATTTGGCGTAGCCGGGGAGAACATCATCAAGAACCTTCTTGACATTTGTGTAGTCTACGTTCGACTGACGGTCCAGGTCGAAATACGTGGCCATGGAATATTTGGGGCTTAGGAGGATGAGCGTGCAACATGTGTCACTGCAGAAAACACGGAATGTTAAAAGAAAAACGATCGAAATGTAAGAATTCATATGTTACGGGATGGTTGAGGGGAGGACTTACTCGGGAAAGTAAGGCACGAGGAAGTTATCCTTATCTTGGTTTGCTAGAATGACGCCTTCGAGGTAAGAACTCGCGACTTGCCGGTCCCCAGCGCTGCCCAAGATCTTGGCACGCATGTAGAAGGGGTCGACTATCACGATGTCCGGGGTCTTGTCGCGAATGATCCGCATCTCCATACTCAGCGAAAATAGCCGAACGAAGGTGTAGTGCAGCGGATGAAGGTTCAACATAGCGTGGATGTCATCAAAACGCAGGACGATCGTACGCCCGATGGAGTTATCCACAAAGCCCTTGCCCTCTGGCACCTTGGCCATGAAAACCGGGTATGCCACATCCTTCTCTCTGAGACGCTGCTTCTCCAAAGCAGGAACACTGTCATGCAGACTCCGCATAGCACCGGTTGCAGCATTGAGCATATTTGTCGGTAGCATCGCCCTAGCCGCCACATGCACCCTCCTCGAGATATCCTGCGGTGAAGGTGGCCCGTCCTGAGCACGGATCGTACTCGGTGCCGGCTGGCTCGCACCCTTCTTAGTCTTTCTTTTGCGTGCCTTCTTCTTCTCCTGTAATGGGACCGAGTTCTGCTCATAGACCACCTTCTTGAGTGTGTTGGGGCTGATAATATTTCGCACCTCAACTATCTGAGGCTCGGTGAAGTCGGCAGCTGCAGGCGTCTCCTGAGAGCTGAACGCCAGACGGCGCCTGTTGCAACTTGGCTTCTCCGCGGTACCAGCTAGATCGCACACATCTTTTGTTGGGTTTGGTTCTTGAGAAGTAGGCCCCATGAAGTCGCCATCGTACCCATGATCGGCAAAGTACTAATCAACGTTGCCAAATGTATCATCATCGTCGTCGTCGTCGTTCTGATCCTGTGCCATATGCATGTTTGGATCCAGTGGCATAGGGATGTCCGGCACCGTTACGGCGGTCTTTCCATGGGGCCGACTTGGCGCCGGCACGAATGGCGGTGTTGTCTTTGGGGTGGTGTCCCCCGCCCCCAAACGAATCTGGCTCTTCAGCCAAAGCAGGTGCCAGCTCAGGCAGGCGCTGAGGGTCATCACGTCTTCATCGTCGGCCCCGACGGGTCGAATCGGAGGTAACAAGTTGTCGCAGCCTGGCAGCACCCAAACCTGTTGAACCCTAAACAAGTTGGGTGGCATCTGGGTACCGTGGAACAAGGGGTTGCCCGGTTGAACGATTTTGCCCTTGGCGACATCGACCAACTCGTTGTTCACGAAGTGGAGGAGAGTGCACGGAACGTCGGCGGCGCCCTGCGAAAACATGTAGGGCGTCAGGGATGCCCAGTCAAAGGCAAGGAGATGAAGTCCTCGGCCGAGAGAGTCTTAATTAGTTACCGTGATGATGGCGTCGAGCTCGGCTAATGTCGACGCACCGCCAATGGCGGGCGTGCAGTTGACGGAGGGGCCGCTTGCTGAAGAGGTGCCGGCCGGCGTACACCCGGGTGCATTAAGCTCCCGTGCCGGCGTCGGAGACACCAATGCCGCCTCCGCCGGAGGCACCAATGGCCTCGCCATCGCATTATGCGAGTTGCTGGCCGTGAAGCTAGGAATCAGGGGCGGCCCCTGTTGGCCGCCCGCAATCCACGCACTCAACCCCGAGATCAAGGTAGGCACAAGGGCGGTGATCATCGCTCCGAGTCGTTGTTCCACTTGCTCTTGGACAATCTCCAGAATCCGCGCCACCTGTGCCTTGAGTTCTTGAACCTCTCGCGCCTGGCTTTCTGAGCTGGTCTTTTTCTCCTTCCGCACACCAGCGGTATAGTATGACCCCCATTTTGTCGACAAGCCTTTGCCGGCCACACGACCAGCTGACGTCGGCTTACTGAGCTTATCCTTGTTCTTCATTACATTCAACGCCCTATTTAGAGTGGTGTCCCAAGGGTTGCTCTTAGTCGACCCCGCGCTACTGCTTTCAGTCGCCTGCGGAAGGAATGTGAACCATTTAGAAATTTGGCTTCATTAATTAGAATGCAACCATATGGAGCTAATTACGCGGGGGTGTATTCCTTACCAGAACAAGCTCAAGCTGCCTGGTCTTCGGATCCGTGGTAAGCTCCTTTGTTTTCGGGTCCTTCTTGTACCGGGCCCTGACAAAGTTCCTGGTCTGCTTGTTATCGCTGTATTTCTCGAAGAGGGGCGGTAGGCCTTGCTCGGCACGGTCCGCCTCCTCCTTGTCCCATATAGGCTCCGCCACTCTGTAACCGCCGGGACCGAGTGCGTGTTCCCCTATGTTCAGCTCCCACATTTGTTTCCCCCACTCACTTGATTGGGAGCTTGCGGTGCTTGAGCAATTGATCTTGTAGTCGTTGTAGTCATCTTCGGTGATCGAAGGATTTTTCTCCTGATCTTCTGATAACTCTCACCTTTCTCGATCATTTTCTTCACTTTGCTTTTCCAAGTAGACAAGGCCTTGCTCATCTTCGTGAGGGCAGCATTGTTCACTTTATTCCCTTTGAGGCTTGTGTTTGCAAATTCAGCGGGGAACTTGTATCGTTCGTGCAGCTTCGTGAAGAGGAGGTGGCGCAAATTCCCTCGGTCAGGATGCCTCAGGTTCTCGGTGTTGATCGAGACGGTGCTCCGGACAATGCACCCGAGCTGAAGCGAGTACCCCTTGACTATTCATTCGGGCACCGTTGGATTCCCGTTGGAGTCCACTTCAGTAACTTCCTCCTTGAGGGTGAGGAGCACGATCGGGCACCGGTCCTTCCATTGCCTCTTCGGTTGGCTGCCATCTGTGCGGGCGCCGCCATCATTAGTGGTGGCATCCTGGTGGCACCATCAGTGGTGGCATCAGTGTGGTCATCCTCGGCGGCACCATCAGTGGTCTCAGGATCGGTGGGGAAGGCGGCGGCCTCATACAAATGAGGTTGTTCCTCCATCTCCTGGGACAGCTCCCAGAATGCCTTGCCGCCTGAACCCCCGGCCTCATCGTTGTGGGCCATGTTTCTCTCTAAATAGAAACAAAGTTTGGTCAAAAAGTTGGTTATTGTCAAGGAACAAGATCTCTAAGTTGACCAAATAACCTAATTCTCGAGGAATGTCGCCAAAAAGTTGGTTATTGTCAAGGAACAATTGAGAGATGTTTGTGATATTGCCTATGTGTTTTGGGATATAACCTGTTAGTGTGTTGTTGCTAAGGTCCAAGTCCACGTTCTCAGGGTAACCTAGTTCTTGAGGGGTGTGTCTAGAAAGTTCACTCTTCTTTTTAGAAGACAAGCGTCTGAAATGGTATTGCCTTTTCTTAATTTGTACTATTTTTTCATTGTGTTGAATACTTATGTGGGTGAGTGTATCTGTAATTACTTTTTACTACACCGCAGGGTGTTCAAACACGCGGAGAGGATAAACGCTAGCAGGCTGATCATTGCATATCATTCATAACCATGAATGAAGGCTCAATGGACCAAGGAAAGAAAACCTACACAAACACAAGGATGACTATTGGAGACACTCAGGCCTGCTGCTTTGTGTTGATTGTTCAGAAGCTAGGGAATGTCCATTATATATAGAAGCAGAGAAGCTTCGGCCGTGGTGAAGGTCAACCCCTATATTTTAATTGGAGGGCCAAGAGATAAGCTAAGCTGCAAATTATGAATCTGCATCGAAAATTGCACCACATTCAGCATAGGGCAGGAGACGCCTACCCTAATGACTATGTTATTCTCACAGCTCATCACTTGCTGAACTTGTAAATCATTTCCGTGAAAACAATCAAACAGTTTTCAGCGACAAGTGATACAAGGAACTAAACTGGGTTTCAGCTCTACATGGGCCAGAGTGGACTTGAGCAAATGTGTGTATGTGATGTTCCCCAACAGGGTAAACTTATTAAGATATACTCCAATCTTCATCAAGTTGCAGTTTTGAAACATTGGCAGTTTTTCTAGCTGATGAAAGGAAACGATTTCCTTCCTAGACCATCGAGTCATGCACATGTTGGGTTAATGCGCAGTCGAACTCCGATGAAGAAAAATAGAAAGTATATGGCATAAAGGGGTCTAGACTTGTGCAATTTTGACATTTAGGGTTACCCAAATGCATGTGTTATGACTTCTGAAGCCAGACAGAAACTCCGATTATTTTTGGTTCTGTAAATGATGCAAAATGGATGGATGGATGAATATAATGAAGCAAGTAATTGTCCTGCCTTGGAAATTAAGCTGGTGCCTACAGGTATATGTATGTATTGTTCGGTTGGTCCTGAAAAACAAAAGCTATCTAGCTAGTATGCAATGCAAATTAAGCTGCAGATAGTTTATTGTCTCCTCTCACTATCTCTCTATCACACATGGCAAGCAAGGGTGTCTGAGTGTGTGAATAAAATACTAAACTAATCCAACCACTAAAGCAAATTAATTTTTATTTCGGTTGAGAATCGGGCACCTTCTAGGTCAATAAAATTGGGCATGACCTTTGCTAATTTTCTTGACCTAGGAGTGCCCCATTTCTCAACCGAAACGGAAATTAATCAACATTTCAGGAGAAAGGGCTTATTTTAGAAGATCACAAGTAGCAGCAGCATCACTTGACAAAATCACAACTAGCAGCAACAACTCGCAGATAGCAGCAGCAGCATCACTTGACAAGTAGTACAGCAGCCGCGTGGGCTGGATTAGCAAGAAAGCTGATGTACAAAACCTCAAAATAATGCAAAGTGCTGTGGGCTAAAAAAAATTACAGTAGACTAAAAAACAGGAATCATTATCTTCTATATGAAGCTGATGATGATGCAACTTTAGTCTTCACTAGATAGAAATACTGTTGGCTGTTAGTACGATAGTGCAAGATTAATTCAGTAATAGGTGTTGTTGTGTTCTCTGTGATTGTGTTGTTGTTAGCAAGAAACTGCAATTGCTTTACTGTGAGCCCTAATTGTGTTGTTGTGTTCTCTGTTGTTGGTGAAATAGGTGTTGTATCCACAACTTAACTGTAATTGGGCCCCTGGACATCGAACAAACATAGAGCAAGCAAGACTGAATGTTCCAGACTATGAACCAGTGTGATGCACACAAGAATCAAACTGGAGTGTACAACAAAAAGAAACCACCTTGGCTGCTCCTAAACGCAGATCTCATGTTCCATAGTTTGAGACAGCATATTCCACAAGTTATAATCACTCAAGAAACGTCAACCGCTGATGCAAATTTAGCACTAAAGCATGCAACCCTCAAACATTACTACTACTACATGTACCAGGGCCAAAATCAAATTGCAATGCTTGTTTAGAGAATTTTCAGAGAGAAAATACAGGTACACCAAGCCACCAAGAGCTGCCATTTCTAAATTTAATTGCCACAATATCTTACACTAATAATTACAGTGTAAAAACCATGGAAATACACAGTAATTCCACTAAAAATGCCACTTGCAAATATAGAGCAAAAATCCACTAGAAGTACACTGTAAACCCACTAACATTTACAGTGTAAATTCCACTAACAATTACAGTGTAAATTTCACTGAAAATGCACAATAATTACACTAAAAGTACAAGGGGGAGAGGGGGAGAGGAGGAGGGGGAGCTCACGGGGGCCGGGGAGTGGGGCGCGGGGAGGATGCCGGGGAGTGGGGCGCGGGGAGGATGTCGGGGACGAGTTCCGGGTGGTGGTGGTCCTCCTCCTGCTGCGAGAAGCAGCCGTGCTTGAGGTCGGGGCGGAGGTAGTAGATCCACCAAGGCAACAGCTCTTGCCGCATCGGTTCAGCCCGGCGAGTCTGGGGAGTAAGCTCCAGCAGCCGACGCCGTGGCGGCTGACGCGCAGCCGACGACGAGGGCGGCGGGGCGGCGGCGTCGGGAGAGGAGAGGGCGGCGTCGCGGGAGGCGGGGCGACGGACGGTGTCGGGACGGTGCGACGGCGGCGAGGCTTTCTGGGCTCTGGGGGAGAGGAGAGGGCGAGGGAGGGAGAGGGCGAGGGCGAGGGAAGGTGGGGAGAGGGCGAGGGAGAGGGAAGGCGAGGAGAGGGCGAGGGAGGGAGAGGGCGAGGGCGAGGGCGAGCAGTGGGTCAGGGCAGCGGCGGCGGCGGCGGTGGATCGAGAGGGAGAGGGAACTGGCGAGGGGAGAGGGAAGGGGGGATCGGGCGAAGGGGGAGAGGGAAGGGGGGATCGGGCACAATACTAATGGCGCACCTCACCGTGGTGCGCCATTAGTATTTTTTTATTTCAACTCGAGCCAACAGGTTATGTACCACCAGAACTGATCCACATCAAGTCCCCTCTACTAGCTCGACTGTTCAGCAGCCAGTTCTCACACCAGGAGGTCCTGGGTTCGACTCCTAGGCTCCACAAATTTTTTTTAGCATTTAAAAAGCTGTTTGATACTTATTTGTGTTTAAATATGTTCAAACTTGTTTAAATAATAACAGTAATATTTTTTTATAAGACAGTAGCATTTAAAAAGCTATTTGATACTTATTTTTTTTATAAGACGGTGCGCGGGGTGCGGGGGGTCGGCGGCGGCGGTTGAGTAGGGGAATCGAGGGTGCGGGGGGTCGGCGGCGGCGGCCGGTGGACTGGGGGGTGCTCGGCGGCGAGGGTGACCGGATCTGGCGAGGTGGGACAGCGATCGAGATGGAGGGGGATCGAGATCGAGTGTCCATGAAATTTAAAAATATTCATGATAGTTCAAAAAGTACCCATGAAATACAATCGAGAAATGAAGGCTACGATTTAAATACAATCGATCTTAGCTAGCTATCTGTTCACAATCTTCTTGCCCTTCTTTTTCGCAAATGGAGTTCTTCTGTGGAACGGACGTCCTTTAGGTAGGGTGGTCCTGCTTCTTCTTGTGGTGTATGCTGCTACTTCATCATCGTCGTCATGTTCGATCCTCGGGTCGCCGTACTTGTCGAAGTCTTGCTCATTGGCTACTCCATCCATTCCGATGATCTTCCTTTTGCCTCTCCTCACGACAACACGACTGGGCTTTGGCGGGTCGGTAATGAAGAAGCATTGGTCCACTTGGGAAGCCAGTACCCATGGCTCATTTTTCGCGGTGACGTTTGCGCCCGCGGTCTTGGATTTGGCTTCGGGTATAACCATGGTGGTGAAATACCGGTCTTCTTTTATGACGTTCTTGGCCCATCTGACACGGAACATCGGGACCTTCTCTCCAGCGTAGCTCAGCTCCCAGATCTCCTCGATCCTTCCGTAGTATCTGTCCTTGTCGTTACCGGTGTAGGATTCCATCGTTACCCCGGAGTTCTGATAACCATCGCTCTTCATGTCCTTGGCCTCGGTGTAGAATGTGTAGCCGTTGATATCGTACGCCTCATAGGTCATCAGGTTGTGCTCGGCGCCCTGTGACAAGGCGAATATGAGTTGTTCTTCCGCGGAAGAATCCTCATGTAAAGGGTACGACAGAAGCTTCTGCTTGAACCAACGCGTGAAACATGAGTTGTGCTCTTTGAGTATATCTCCGTCCGTCCTCTGTTGGCCTCGGTCATTGTACGTCTTCTTAATAAAGGTTTTGTGCTCTACCACCCAAGGATCGACCACGTCTATGTGTTGTAGCGCGACTAGGTTTGCTCTTTCAAAGTCGGCGAGTCGACCCTCGAAGTCGACATGCATTTCGCGGCGACCCTCACGGTGACCCCATCCAGCGAGCCTGCCGAGGTGCCTGTTGACGGGCAGACCAACGGGGTTCTCGATGCCTAGATAATTCGTGCAGTAGGAGATGCACTCTTCGGTCAGAAAGCCCCTGGCTATGCTTCCTTCTGGACGTGACATGTTGCGAACGTATCCTTTGATGACACCATTCATCCTTTCGAACGGCATCATGCTGTGCAGGAACGTCGGCCCGAGTTGGATGATATCCTCCACTATATGGACCAGCAGATGCACCATAACGTCGAAGAATGCGGGCGGGAAGTACATCTCAAGCTCGCATAGTATCACCACGATCTCTTCCTGTAGCCTTCTGAGTTGCCTCACGCCAATCGACTTCCGAGAGATGACGTCGAAGAAGTTGCATAGGCCAAATAGCGTTTCACGGACGTGCGCGTCCATGATCCCACGGATTGCAACTGGAAGTATCTGCGTCATCAGCACGTGACAGTCGTGAGACTTCATCCCGCTGAACTTCTGCTTCGCTGGGTCTAGGTATCTGCTTATCTTCCCCGCGTAACCGTAAGGAAGTTTTACTCCTAGGAGGCAGGTGAAAAACTGCTCGATCTCCTCCTGACTTAGAGTGAAGCACGCGGGAGGGTAGTCATTTCCGGTCTTCTTGGCCTTTTTGCCTTTGCGACGACTTTCTGTGTCCTGCTTCGCCTCATCATCATCATCATCATCATATATAGCGTGAAGCTCCTGCCTGATGCCCATTGATTTCAAGTCTGCCCTTGCTTTCGGCCCATCTTTGGTCCTCTCTGGCATGTTGAGCAGGGTACCAAGCAGACTCTCGCACACGTTCTTCGTGATATGCATGACATCAAGGCTGTGAGGCACACGGTGGATCTTCCAGTACGGCAAGTCCCAGAAAACAGACCTCGTTTTCCATACCTTCAGCAGCGGCTCTGGCGCCTTTCGCTTCTTTCCCGGCTCTGGCGCCTTTTGCTTCTTTCCCGGCAGTGGGCAGTCTTTCCAATTTTTCAACAGCTTGTCTATTTCCTCGCCGCTCCTCGTACACGGGCGTTTTCGGGGTTCGGTTTCACCATCGAACAGATCCTTGCGTTTCCTCCACGGGTCATCGTCGCGAAGCCACCTTCGATGTCCCATGAACACGGTTTTCGAAGACCCGGGATCTCTATCTAGCTGGCGATACGTTGTGTCATCCATGCACCTTACGCATCCAGAAAATCCGTGGACTACCTGCCCCGCAAGATATCCGTAACCGAGATAGTCGTGCACCGTCGTGAGCAGTGCGGCTCTCATAGGGAAATATTCTTTCTCTGCGGCGTCCCACGTATTGGCTGGCGTTTTCCACAGCGTGTCAAGCTCCTCTTTCAGCAGCCCCAGATACAGATTGATGTCGTTCCCTGGTTGTTTCGGCCCTTCAATTAGCATACTCATGTGAATGTACTTCCTCTTCATGCACAACCAGGGGGGAAGGTTGTACATCCACACAAACACAGGCCAGGTGCTATGTGTGCTTCTCTGGCTGCCAAACGGATTGACTCCATCGGTGCTCGCGCCCAGCACGATGTTCCTTGGATCGTTCCCAAATTCTGGGTATTCGAAGTTCAACGCTTGCCACTGGCTCGCATCCTTAGGGTGACTCAGCATCTTGTCTTTTTTATCTATCTCCGGATCATTTGCGTCATCTTCTCGCTTCTTCTCCTCCCTATCCGCGTGCCAACGCAGGAGCTTTGCTACCTTAGGATCCGCGAAATACCGCTGCAGACGAGGAGTGATCGGAAAGTACCACACCACTTTTCGAGGAGCTTTCTTCCTCTTCTTGTATCGAGTGACACCGCACACCGGACATATGGTAGACTCCGCGTGCTCGTCCCGATAAATGATGCAATTGTTCATGCACACATGGTATTTCACGTGCGGTAAATCCAGAGGACACACGATTTTCTTCGCCTCCTCCAAACTGGTCGGGCACTTGTTCCCCTTGGGAAGACGTTCGTGCCAGAATGACATGTTCTCGTCGAAGCATGCGTCGGTCATTTTGTGTTTTACCTTCATCTCCAGAGCCATGAGCGTTACTTTCAGGCGGGTATCCTCGGGCCTGCATCCTTCATACAATGGAGTAACCGCGTCTAACTCAAGTTGATCCATCTTGGCTTTCTCTCGGGCGGCAGCTCTTGCGTTATCCGTCTGCTTGAGAAGCAGCTCTTGAATATGAGGGTCCTGCACCCAGCCCATCGATGGTCCAGCGTCGTCTGCTCCGCCGGCATCATCATCATGTCCTGCATCTTCTACATGATGACTGTGTACAGCATCACCGTCGTGATCATCTCCTGGGGATTCTTCGTCTTCTCGCCCCCCCGAGCCGCGGTGGTTGTCTTGCTGCCCTTCCTCATTTCTTGCCCGGCCCCCATGGACGACTTCGTAGTCATCTTCATCACCTTGCCACCGATAGCCATCCATGAAACCACGCAAGAGCAGGTGGTCCCGCACCTGCCCGGAATCCGGGTCCGCAATAAGGCTATTCAGCTTGCATCTTCGACACGGACATCTTATCTCCGTCTCGTTCTTTTGAAGCATCTCGGCCTTCGCGGACCTCAAAAACCTATTCACGATGCCTTCGGTCATCGTGCGGACCATGGTCGCCTGCGGGGTAGAGCAAAACGATATTTTAGAACCAAGAAAAAATTTGGCATGACTTTCCCTAAAAATAGGACCAAAAAGAATGCTTAATGCCAAAATTCTCGCCGAAACGGAAATGAATCAACATTCCGGCAAAATATTGGCAACTATCGCATTTCAAATACCGGTACACCTCCAAACACAAACACATATGCAACACCACAAACATATGCAACACCACGAACATACATAGATCTAGCTAGGCCATAAAAAGTGCATGTGCACATTGTTGTAGGGAGAACAACATAAATATAGCTTCCCCCCTTACTTACCTAGCAAAACAAGGTAACTTAACCACTTAATTTGAATGAATCTATGGTGGAAATGAGGTGAAAAAGAGGAGGCACCCGAGACAAGGAGGAGGCGGTGGAGAGAATGAAGTGGGGAGAAAGTGAGTGTGGGAGGAGAGGCTGTCCAAAATATCTTGTTGCTGCCCACTTACTAATGGCGCACCAGCAACAAATGCGCCATTAGTAATCCAGGTTACTAATGGCGCACCCCCTGGTGGTGCGCCATTAGTAGTTTTGCAAAAAAAAACACACTAATGGCGCACTCTGCCACGGTGCGCCATTACTAGTTTGAACTAGTAATGCTGCACCGCATGCGAGTGCGCCATTAGTACTTTTGCAAAAAAGGAATAAAAACAATAATAAAAAAAATAACATTAGTGGCGCACCTTCTGGCTTGGTGCGCCATTACTAGTTACAACTAGTAATGGCGCACCACCAGTGGATGCGCCATTAGTATGTTTGGACAGGCGCACTAGTTCAAAAAAAATTTGGTACTAATGGCGCACCGTGGGCAGGGTGCTCCATTAGTAGTTTCAACACTAATGGCGCATCAGAAGGTGGTGCGCCATTAGTATATACTAATGGCGCATCAGAAGGTGGTGCGCCATTAGTATATACTAATGGCGCACCACATGTCTGGTGCGCCATTAGTGTCAATTCCATCTATAGCCCTTTTCCTAGTAGTGACTAATGGGTCGTTACTAATACCTCCACCCATTAGTCCCGGTTCAAACCAGATCCGGGACCAATGTGCCTCCACGTGGCCCTGTGCGCCCACCCCAGTCATGGGGCCTTTGGTCCCGGTTGGTGGCTCCAACCGGGACCAAAAGTCAGTTTTTTTAAAAAAAAAGTAGCTGCTTTAGGGGTTATTTTTAGGTTGTTATAATAGCTAGCTAATAGAGAGAAGTGTCCCCTCTTATATCTTTGTCCTTGGTTTATCAACGCAGCTGCTATGTTCATTGCATCCGCAGATATAAAATGCTCATGCATGCTTGCATCATACATCATCATATATATATAATAACAAGTCCTACTAATCATGCATCATCATATACAACTTCTACTCGTTATTAATAATAAGTCATACGATCATCATCCTCATAGTCATCGAACCCAACCCTGCATAATTGTTCTTAGCACATGATCATCAGTATCAGGTAGGACCTAAACACCCTTAAGGTAAAATAGCATAAAACAATATAGACCTTGACTCTCCAATATGAAGAATGGCGATCATCCTGTCTCCAATTTTTGCCCTTCGCTGAAAGTTGCTTCCAAGAAGCTCCTTACGACTGTCCATACATTTTTTCCATTCTTTGATTATCATGTCTCCACTTCTTTTAGAAACCCGGTATGGACAGTTGAGATTCCTAGGACGACCTGGTTGTATGTTCAAAACATGAAGCTACCCCGTGTATACATCAGATGAGGCACACAATCATTTGGGATTATCTGTTGAAAAACATAGTAATAACTTCGTAGTTAGCAATCATATGATGTACTAGTTTTAGAAGTGTGCAAAAAGATGCACGAATGTTGTAATAGTAAAAAATCATACCAGGGTATCTCCATGGTAGTTACCGTAGTTCAACACGTGCACTAGTGGCACGTATTGACCATAATGTTGAGGAGTTCGATTGTAGACATTGTAATTCTCAAGATCAGTACAAAATCCGACCAAATGATTTTTCTCCTGATAAGTTAGTTCGGAGCCTTCGGTGTAGTAGGTTCTGTCTACCATCTTCCGCACATTCTTTGAAGAATGAAAATAAGCTGTCAACAGAGAATAAGTTGTCAACTATTTTCAAATAAACAATATAAATTACTTAATAACTATGTCAAGCTCACATGGGGGAAGAATTGGAGGTGTATTCACAAGGACGAAAATCGTAGGTCTCTCTTGCTCGATTGTAGGATCACCAAGATCCATGGTAACAAGCATACCCTCATCAAAACCATACATCTTGCAAAGTGCTTCCCAATTTTTGCAACCAAAATGGGTTACACTCTGAGCATTGTACATCTTTACTTGAAAATCCACACCATGATGGGTACTTAGGATAATTTTTTTGGTTTCGAAACTTTCATGTTCTTCAAAACCCATCCTCTTCAAGACATAGCATCTTGCAAAGCATGGGATAAGCTAGTCGAATTGGAAAAGATGAAAAATATTGTCATGATTAAAATAGTTGAAGTCATGAGTAATTACGAAAAAAACTATTATCGTCGGTTGCGTACCGTATGAACATCGAAGGTCTCCTCGAGCTTAATGCTGAAGCGCCGACCTTCGTCCAGCACAATGAACCTGTCACAGATACCTCGGTCGTCGTGGCACCAGTCGCACTCCCCCGGGCGGTTTTCGTCGTCCGATGAGTACGACATTTCCGGCCTATACGTTCATAATTCAAATATTAAACTAGATCATTATTATTAATCACGGGTTGACTATTGATGATCGATGTACGTAGCTCCTCCTTTCATTCCGGAATGCATGATTAATTATATCAAATTGTCTCGCACACGGGAATGAAGGAGAAATTATCCAATATGAGCATTCAATAAGCAAAACCAAATCATAAAATAAGCAAAACCAAATCATAAAATAAAGTATAGTATTCAAATTAGCATGCATTCAATAATTATAAGCAAAAGTGCATCATCTCTTGGTGTCCGTACATCGTCGAATATTATCACTAATACAACTAGAACCGTAGCTCCCGACGGGTACCGACGCGGGCGGTGGACACCCAAAGATAAGGAACCATCACAAGATCATAGCTCCAGTGAGATCCCTGAAGAACCTGCCAGGTATTGTCGAACCTCCCCTCCAATGCAACCATGTAGCGACGGACGTGCTCGTCCTCCTCGCTGACACGGTGACGTACCACCTCCGCGGTGTCCGGATGCCTCACCACCGTCACTGGCCCACGCGACCGCCACCAAACAAGGATCGGGTCAACAACGGGCTGCCTCCTCACCAACCTTCATCCCCCGGAAGGTAGCACCTCCCAATACCAACCCGGCGGAGCCCAGTCCCGAACATGGCCCTGATCAAGCAGGCCTCCACCGCCGAGTCGACGACGACGAGGATGCGGGATAGGCATCACCGACGTCGACGCGGGAACTACTTCTATATATAGTTAAATAAAAGTAGTTTTATTAATTAAATCAACTATGTAGTTCAACTACTAAGCACTTATTTTTTATTAAATAAATAAGTAGTTTTATTAAATAAATAAGTAGTACTTACTAAAAACAAACTACTTCTATATATAGTAAAATAAATTAGTTTATTAAATCAACTAGCTAGTTCAACTATATATAAACTACTACTTCCTTTTTTCCTTTTTCTAAATACTATGAACAAAAAAATCATTAAAATTCTATGAACAAAATTAATTACACAATCTAAATATCACCAAAAAAAATCTATTAATAATAATATCATCAAACATGCATATTCAATGAT
>NC_057801.1:60061681-60075868 GCF_018294505.1 Triticum aestivum | reverse complement strand
GACGGCGATGGGGGCGGCGACGACGTGCGCGGGTGATGACGGCGGGCTCGGGGCGGCGACGGGGACGGCGGGCTCAGGGCGGCGACGGGGACGGCGGGCTCGGGGCGAGAAAGAGATGGGTTTTGGCGAAAACTGCTAAGTCCTGTATATATAGCAAGAGCATTGGTCCCGGTTCGTGGCACCAACCGGGACCAATGCACCCTTTAGTCCCGGTTGGTAGCACCAACCGGGACCAAAGGCCTCATTTCAGCAGCGCAAAGGGCAGGAAACGAAGACCTTTGGTCCCGGTTGGTGGCTCCAACCGGGACTAAAGATGAGCAGTCGTCCCGGTTGGTCCAACGAACCGGGACCAAAGATGAGCATTTGTACCGGTTGGTTCCATGAACCGGTACCAATGGACCCGTGTAACTACTTTTTTTATTTTCTGCAGCTATTTTTTTGTTGATTCTTCCTGCAGCTGTTTTTTTAGTCCCACCTCGCCAAGCGAGAGGCAGTCGCAGCTGTTTATAAGCCCTGAGTGCAGAGACGATGACGAAGAGGCTCAATGCTCCTGCACGTTGGTTAGCTTAAAGCCTTGAGGAATACGGTAGACTGCACAGAGCTGTGTGCAGTGCAGTTGACACTATTCCGAAAGGCTTGAAGCAAATTAACGAGCATTGCGCCTCTTTTTTATTTTTAATGACTTATTACAACTCAGAAATAAAAAAAATGTAGCAGAAAAGAAAAAAATATATAAAAAACCACTCAGAAATAAATAGAAGAAAAAATAATTTTGATTAACTTTACTAAAAAATAATTCTGACCGTTGCAGTCGGCGGTGGTGGTCATCTCTTCAGTCAGAGGTGGTCGGCCTGAGGCTGGGTGTTCGGATCTCGGGATCCGTCATCTGGCACCAGCTGCGAGTCGGGGAGACATAGTTGCCGGTGAAAACCGAGCTGACGGCAGCGATGGCGGCGTTCCATGTCATTACCATGATGAAGGCATCGTCGTGTGACTACCGTTGACCCACTCGTATTGCTCTGGGGGAAACCCTAGGATCTGGTGTTCCAGACCGGACGATGGCGGCACTGCGGTGTTGTTTCTCTCTTGGGAGCATTGTTTTGTGGAGCAGCGCTGGAAGTCAGAGGAAGGAGGTGGAGTGGCTTCGTCTTAACGAGCATTACGCTTCTTTTTATTTTTAATGACTTATTACAACTCAGAAATAAAAAGAAAAAAATAAATGTAGCAGAAAAGAAAAAAAATATATTAAAAACCACTCAAAAATATATAGAAGAAAAAATAATTTTGATTAAGTTTACTAAGAAAATAGCATAGATGCTTATTTCTAATGACTTATTACAACTCAGAAATAAAAACAAAAGAATAAATATAACAGAAAAGAAAAAAAACTATATAGAAAACTACTCAAAAATGAATAGAAGCAAAAAATAGTTGTGATTAACTGTACAAAAAAAGGAGCATATATCCTTATTTTTAATGGCTTATTACAACTCAGAAATAAAAAGAAAAAAATAAATATAGCAGAAAAGAAAAAAAATATAAAAAACTACTCAGAAATGAGCATAGATGCGCTTATAGAGGAAAATCAACTTAAATTCATAACGAATTTCAATCGAAATCCGTATGAATTTAGGCTAATTTCCCTATACAACGGCATCTATTTTCATTTTCAGAGTAGCTCAATAAGGCAGAGAGGGAGGGGCTTATAAACCGGTCCGATTTCCCTTCGGTTGGCGAGGTGGGACTAAACTCTCCCCGTAACGAGGACCAACACTTTGGTCCCGGTTCGTCCCACCAACCGGGACCAATGGTGTTGGGCCAAGAGCGAGGGCCATTGGTCCCGGTTCGTCCCACCAACCGGGACCAATAGGTCCAGACGAACCGGGACCAATGGCCCACGTGGCCCGGCCGGCCCCTGGGGCTCACGAACCGGGTCCAATGCCCCCATTGGTCCTGGTTCTGGATTGAACCGGGACTAATGGGCTTAGCCGGCCTGGACCATTGCCCCCTTTTCTACTAGTGGGTGGCAATCTCCATCATCCGACTCAGGGTCATATCTCCGATTCGACCAAACTTCAGACTCAACTCTCTGTTCTTGACACCATCCTTGAAGGCGCAGACCACTTGATGGCCCGACACATTCTCCATGGTATGATGCAAAGTGATCCATCTCTGGTTGTAATCTCTCAATGTTTCACTCGACTTTTGTACGCAGACTTGCAGCTCCGTCAATCCGGTCGGTCGCTTGCAAGTTCCCTCGAACGTCCTGACGAACACTCGGGAAAGATCTTCCCAAGTGTAAATGCTGCTTGGAGCTAACTGATTCAACTACGCCCTGGCTGAACGTTCCAGCATGAGTGGCAAATGCTTCATGGCCACCTCATCATTACCGCCACCAATCTGTACCGCCACTCGGTAGTCTTCAAGCCAAGTTTCAGGCTTGGACTCTCCGGTGAACTTACTTACCCTAGTCACCAACCTGAAGTTGGGGGGGTATCACTGCGGCTCTGATGGCTCTGCTAAAGCATTCTGGACCTGAAACATGGACTCGGCTGCTAGTGGGCACATCTCTATCATGGCCACCTCTATGAGCTCTGTTCCGATCGACCAAACCTTACACGATGATGGATCTCGCATCAAAGCCTGGTTCTCTGGGGTCGACCGGAGCTCTCCGCCCAACACTGAGCTGGCGCCTGTCATCTTGCTGCCGATGGGTGTTAGACCCACCTCTCGGGGGAGGAGTGGGCACTCGACGCCTATCATCACGATCAAATCGGTCATCATAGTGGTCCCGCCGGCCTTCACGTCCCACGTGCCTCGGAGGTGACCTTGGGCTGTGAGCCGACTGAATAGTATTCGCAGCGACGGATCGACTGTGGATCCTATTGCGCGACTGTGACACAACTGAATTCTGATCTCCTGCTGCCCGGAGCAAATCCCTGATCTGCATCAAGCCTCTTCCAGCCTCCGACTGAGAGGGCTGAATTGACTCTGCTATACGGGCTGCAACTGCTAAATTCTGAATCGGGGTCCGATATACCTGAGTGGGTTGCGGAAAGAGCTGACGTCGGCTGGAGTCGGGTACTCGTTGCCGCGCACGCTCGTCGAGTGCTCGCTGGAGGTTCTCCAGTTGAGTGCGTTCAGCCAAGTTGGCCAAACGCGCCTCTTCCAAGGCACGAGCCTCAGGAGTTTCTCCTGCGATAGGAGTATGTAGGGCATCCATGTTCCGGCGGCGAAGATCTTCTCTTTGCTGAGAAGTGAGTGGCTCGGGTTGATATTCTTTGTGAGCCTGAGAGGGATCGCCTCCATCGTCCATCCCGTCAACGCGGGGGAAGCCTGGAGGGCTACGAGGTCCATTGACCATCAAGACCTCCACCGCTGGATCACTGCTGTCGCACTCGGATGCAGTCTCTACGGAGCCAGTCGACAGATCGAACAGGCCATGGAGAGATTCGTCGGGCTCAATTGTCGGGACTTGGGGGGTGGCTGATTGGCGAGCCACTGCGTGTCTCACCCATCGCTGGAGCCTCGACCGACCAGAGCGCTTGCGCTGGCGGGAGACAGGGAGGGAATACGGCATAGGAGTCGACCGGTATGGGGTCGACGGCTGCCGCAGTAGGACGCCGCGGACACATGCCCGAAAGTGCGTCGCACCGCGGACGGGGAGCACGTCGATGTCGAGTGGTGCTTCCTGGAGCCAAGCGGAGTCGTCGGCGATGAAAGCGAGCGCACCGAGATGGATCTCGCGCCCCTCGACCAGAACTCCGCCAGAAACCATGATGAAGGCGATCGGTCAAATTGCAACTTCTCCAGAAAGCCGCTAAGATACCTGCCCCAAGGTGGGTGCCAACTGTCGTGGTTCTAAGTCTGACAGTAGAATGGGGGGTAGGTATGGAGAGGCAAGATCCTAGCTATGGAGTAGTTGTATACGCAAGGGATTTACGAGTTCAAGCCCTTCTCGGAGGAAGTAACAGCCCTACATCTCGGAGCCCGGAGGCGGTCGACTGGATTATGTGCGTATGAGTTACAGGGGTGTGAACCCTTTACACTGAGGAGGGGGGTGGCTTATATAGGTTTCGCCAGACCACTCCGGCCCTCAGTTATGCAGGGTTTAAAGTACATAAAGATGGGCGTTACTGGTAACGCCTTACATAAAGTGTCATCATGACTATAAAGACTACTTAATTACAGAACATTTGGATGCAGAGTGGTTCTTGATCTCCTGGTGGTCGAGTGAGTCTTCACAGTCGAGTGTCTTCGAGTCCGTCGAGTGGAATCCCTCTTGGTCGACTGGAAGGTAGCTTCTTCTGAAGATGTCCTTGGGGAGGGTACTTTGGACAGGCCCGTGACCCTACCCTAGGTACATGACTTCATCACCCGGCACTGCACATCACTTTCCCCTTAGTTGCTCGACACTGCTGGGTTACTATCGAGTGGCGAGGGTGAGACCTTTACAACAGTTCTGATGTTAACCCTGTAGTGTAGCTATTCGGTCGTGGTCATCGAGGGTGATTCCGCCTTAAGCACTTCCGGTACGACTCTGTCGTGCCACCCCTCAAGTGTGAACCTCGAGGGTGATTCCTCTTACTTTCACCTTGATGATTACGTCGAGTGGAATTCACCGGGGGTGATTCCTCGGGTTTTCCCCTTGATGTTTAGACACACAGTTACTATGATTACTATGACCTTACACTGAACCATGTTACTAAAGACGGGTCGACCCTGAGGTGTACCCGCGCGAGCATAATTGCGAGTGATGTTGAGACGAGTTGACCTGGAAGGTGCCCGAGAGATAATTAGGAGGCATGGCCGGGCATTCTTAGCCCTTGCCGCAAGTCCTCGAGACGGGGCAATGGGGTCACATCTTTCGTGAGTCTCTGCTTGTTACCGCGCGTTCCTAATCCACTACGATTTGGATATTTGATCCGAGGGGCCTCTGGCCTGATAGCACTAACCATCACGTGGCATAGTATGGGCTTTCTACGTCGTATACATCAGCCGAAGCTTAATAGACGTCAACGACTGAGCGGCGCGCGCCGGGTTGGACTGGTAAGCACCTACCTTTTTTAAGGAGGTAGCTAGGTCTGCTCACCGGCCGCGTACGCAACGTGCAGGAGTTCCCGAGGAGATGGCCCATGACCCCTGGGGGCATAGGTTTAGGCCGGCGTGATGACCTCTCTATTAAGCCTAGGTCGGGTTGCGGCGTATTGTTTGGCCGAGGACGGGCATGACCTAGGAAAGTGTGTCCGGCCGGAGTTAATCAAGCGTGGTGGGTAAGTTGGTGCACCCCTCCAGGGAAGAAAACATCTATCGATAGCCTGTCCTACAGTAACAGACACTTGGAGTTGTATCCCTATCGATACAACTAGAATTGGATACTTGTGATGAGAAGTGGATTGTGATGAGAACTGGATAGTATGGCTCTGGGATTGCTTTCTCGCAGGGAGTCGAGAAAGGATCTCTGGCCGAGGTTGACAACACTACTACTACTTTACTTTATACTACTCTACTCCCTCCTATTTGCTGCAAGATGGTGGTTTCCAGAAGATGCTAGTCTTCGATAGGACTAGGCCTTCTCTCTATTCTGGCATTTCTGCAGCCTAGTCCACATATACATCATTCCTTTGATAATGTTGCATATGTAGTGTAGATCCTTGCTTGCGAGCACTTTGGATGAGTACTCACGGTTGCTTTGCTCCCTCTTTTCCACCTTTTCCATTCTTCTCGGATGACGCAACCAGATGATGGAGTCCAGGAGCCAGATGCCACCTCTGACGACTGCTGCTACCCCGAGGGTGCCTACTACCACGTGACGGAGGATGATGACCAGGAGTAGTTAGGAGGCTCCCAGGCAGGAGGCCTTGCCTTTTCGATCGATGTTGTTTTTGTGCTAGCCTTCTTAAGGCAAACTTGTCTAACTTATGTCTGTACTCAGATATTGTTGCTTCCGCTGACTCTTGTGTATTCGAGCTTATGTATTCGAGCCCTCGAGGCCCATGGCTTGTAATATAAAGCTTGTATTATTTTATTTGTGTCTAGAGTTGTGTTGTGATATCTTCCCGTGACTCCTCCTTGATCTTGATCGTATACCTTTGCGTGTATGATTAGTGCATGATTGAATTGAGGGTGTCACATGATGGTTCCTTATCTTTGGGTGTCCACCGCCCGCGACGATACCCGTCGGGCGCTACGGTTCTAGCTGTATTAGTGATGCTATATGTATGATAGTATTCGAGGAGTATTAGTGATAATATTCGACGATGTACGGACACAAGAGATGATGTACTTTTGCTTATAATTGAACGCATGCTAATTTGAATACTACTTTATTTTATGATTTGGTTTTGCTTATTGAATGCTCATATTGGAAAAGTACTCCTACTTTGAATGCTAAAATTGGAGAGCAGTATGCAGAAATCTAGGAGCCCCCTCCATCCTCCACGCGGTCGTGGGGGTAGCTTCTCCTTCATTCCAGTGTGCTAGACAATTTGGTGTAATAATGCACTCGGGAATGAAAGGAGGAGCTACGTACCATCACCGATAGTCAACCCGTGATTAATAATAATGATCTAATTTAGGTTTTTTTAGTACATATATTTAATTGTACAAGTTCAATATTTGGATTATGAACATCGGCCGGAAATGTCGTACTCGGACGACGAAAACCGCCCGGGGGAGTGCGACTAGTGCCATGATGACCGAGGTATGTGCGACAGGTTCATTGAGCTGGACGAAGATCGGCGCTTCAGCATTAAGCTCGAGGAGACCTTCGATGTTCATACGGTACGCAACGACGACAATATTTTTTTCGTAATTAAGCACGACTTCAACTATTTTAACGTGTATTTTTCATCTTTTCCAATTCGACTAGCTTATCCCATGCTATGCAAGACGCTATGTCTTCGAGAGGATGGGTTTTGAAGACCATGAAAGTATGGAAACCAAAAAAATTCTCCTAAGGACCCATCATGGTGTGGATTTTAAAGTAAAGCTATACAATGCTGAGAGTGTAACCCATTTTGGTTGCAAAAATTGAAAAGCACTTTGCAAGATGTATGGTCTTGGTGATCCTACAATCGAGCAAGACAATATGGACATTTGGGTCCTTGTGGACACACCTCCAATTCTTCCCCCATGTGAGCTTAACATAGTTATTAAGAAATTTATATTGTTTATTTCAAAATAGTTGACAGCTTATTTCCATTGACAGCTTATTTTCATTCTTCAAAGAATGTGCGGAAGATGGTAGACAAAACCCACTACACCGATGTCTCCGAATTAACTTTTAAGGAGAAAAATCATCTGATCGCATTTTGTACTGATCTTGAGAATTACAATGTCTACAATCGAACTCCTCAACATTATGGTCAATCTGTGCCACTAGTGCATGTGTTGAACTATGGTAACTACCATGGAGATACCCTGGTAAGATTTTTTACTATTACGACATCCGTGCATCTTTTTGCATACTTCTAAAACTAGTACATCATTGCTAACTATGAAGTTATTACTATGTTTTTCAACAGATAACCCCGAATGATTGTGTGCCTCATCTGATGTATGCGCACGGTCGCCTTGATGTTTTGAACATACAACCAGGTCGTCCTACGAATCTCAACTATCCATACCGGATTTCTAAAAGAAGTGGAGACATGACAATCAAAGAATCGAAAAAATGTATGGACAGTCGTAAGGAGCTTCTTGGAAGCAAAAGGAAGCGAAGCGCAAGAATTGGAGACAGGATGATCTCCATTCTTCATAATGGAGAGTCAGGGTCTATATTGTTTTATGCTATTTTACCTTAAGGGTGTTTAGGTCCTACCTAATACTGATGATCATGTGCTAAGAACAATTATGTAGGGTTGGGTTCGATGACTATGAGGATGATGATTGTATGACTTATTATTAATAACGAGTAGAAGTTGTATGATGATGCATGATTAGTAGGACTTGTTATTATATATGATGATGTATGATGCGAGCATGCATGAGTTATTATATATCAGCGGGTGAAATAAACATAGCAGTAGCGTTGGTAAACCAAGGACGAAGATATAATAGAGGACACTTCTCTCTATTAGTTAGCTAATAACAACCTAAAATTAACCCCCAAAACCCCTAAACCAACCACTTTTTTTTTAAAAAAAACCTCAGCTCCAGCCAGCTGCTGACGCGTGGAAGCCTTTTGGTCCCGGTTTATGTCACCAACCGGGACCAAAGGCCCCCCTGCCTGGGCTGCCCGTAGCGGCCACGTGGATGCCCATCTGTCCCGGTTCGTGTAAGAACTGGGAGTAAAGGGGGAGGCATTAGTAACGACCTATTAGTCCCGGTTGAAGAACCGGGACTAAAGGCCCTTACGAACCGGGACAAATGCCCTGTTTTCTACTAGTGCTATAAGACCCCAACTGTCTATTTACGTAAATCTGGCTACAACATCATCATTATGCGTAACATTATGTATTTGACCCGTGAAAGGAAAAAATAAATCTTACATTCTTACTGTTTAAAAACCTAAACTTTGCATTATGTGTTGATACTTGTCCTCGGAATCTATTCTTAGCACCCACTGCCAATTTGAAGACGAAAACTAAATGAAAGCATTAAGTCTAGACTTTTGTGCTTGCTCTGCGACAATGTTAGTGTAGCTGTGCAAATATTCGAACCATTAAATTCCTCTTATGCAATTGCCTAGAACAAGATAGATAGATATAGTTAACATAGTAGACATAATGTGTTTGGTTTCTTTCTAAAAGGGGAGTTGCCCAATAAACTGGAAGGATGAAATGAAAAACGGTTTGCTTCAGCATGTTGTTAGGCTATGCTCTTAGGCCTTGTACAATGGGAGGCGCTTAGGGGAGGTGATTAGAGAAATAAACCAGACTTTTTCTAAGCACTGGTGCTTATTTGTACAGGATAGACGCTTAACTAAGCGTCTCTCCTGTAGAAATAGGCACCGGTGCTTCAGAAAAACCCGGTTTATTTTTCTAAGCATCGCTCTAAGCACCTCCCATTATACAAGGCCTTAGAAGACAAATTTTTACTGCACAATGGATACGCCCAAGTAACAAGCATTAATAATATGTCTTACAAAGGGAGCATCTCGACATATACCGAGGAAAATGAATACAGACGATCACTAGAGACCGTCTAGGATCTTGTCCTTCGTGCATTTGGCCTCGGACACTCGTGCAGTGAGCCTGTCGGTTCTTTCCTTCTGGACCACGATGCGCCATCTCCTTCATCTGCATGGCCGGCCAATGCGTCTTCACAGCCACATACGCCTCTCGTGCACCCTCCAAGCACGCCGAGCGTTTCCACGGTCCAAACTAAGGAACAACTCCTTGCAGCCGCTGCGCCAGGCCAAGAAAGTTGGTCGGCAGCGACGCACCCGGCCATAAGCCCACACAAAGGTCCCCGTGACATGCCTGGCCAGACAGTGCAGCTCGGCCATTTTCTAGAGTTGGTTGCCGAGCAGCTAGGGCTGAGAAGGATCCTAGAACTGCAGCAGAACGAGCTCTCGGCGGTCGTACCTTCATGACTGCCAAAGTGCTTGCACGCCTTCTCCATGCTAAGAGGAAGGTCCGAGAACTCACTTGACAAACGCCATTTTTGCGTTAGTATAGGACACACTTCGCGTCCAGATACACACTGAAGTAAGTATAGCTTGCCAGCAGCTATGTCGGTAGCCTGCCGAAGCTCCTCTTTGACCACCCTTGCTTGGGAAGTGACCTCCTGATAATCCGCCTTCAACTTCTTGAGCTCGGCGGTGTCCTTTTCGCATGAATCCTTTAGAGCGTCACATGTTGTGGTTGTGTTCTTAAGGTCTTCCTCAAGCTCAACGATTCAAGCTTGAGCTGCTAGCCGAGTTTATTTTCCTCGACAAGCTCTGTTGTGCTCTTCAGCGCCGCGACTTTCTACCGCTCGGCCTCTTGTCGTATCTTCTCCAGTTCGACAATCGCCTCAACATAATATCAATAATAGAAGCGGGAGTAGGGTTTTACCTCCACTTGAAGGCCCTGGACCTTGAAACAATCCCTCTTCTCCACGCTTAGCCATGTCGATCCACCGAGCGCTCTCCCTAGCTGAACAAGTGGTCGGACTCGGATGACACCGCCGACATAAAAACACAAACACTGCCCTAGGCCCATATGTACCGGGTTATGGCTGAACTAGAACACGTAGCAGCTCGATGCAGTGGAGCGTGAGCCGCAAGAGCTCTCCGACAAGTACGCTCCTCCGTTGTTCTATAAAAAACATTCTTTGGTTAATTACATTTTTATTAATAGATGATATGATTTTAGTACGTACTTTTGTGTTAAATTATTTTAAATATTTTGTCACATTTCATCGGTATTCTCTAGTTTCTTTTTATGTTCCCTTTTTGATGTATCTTTATAGACAATAAAGTTGCACACAATTAAAGTTGTACTTATAAACGGACTGCTCGTTAGGCGTTTTATTGTTTTTTAATTGTTGTTCTAGGTCTTTATTCATTTTTTTTCCTTTTTTTTTCATTTTTTCCTTGTATGTTCCATTTTGTCTTTCCTTCTCAATTTTTTTCATCCTCAATTTCTTTTTCTTCCACTTCATATGTTTGTCATTTATTACTTATTTATGTTTCATATTTGTATTATTATTTTTATTTTCAATTTTGTATTAAAGTAAATACATGGGCATTTCTCATGGACGAACTCCTCGGCTGAAGAACTTATTTCATGTTGATGAATATATTCAAACACATAGATGAATGCCTCGGCTGAAGAACTTGAATATTTTGTTTCATAGTCATTAAATATTGTTGTGAATATCAAAAAAGTGTGAACCGTTTTTTGCAGGATCTATACAATTGATTGTTTGCTATATCACTACATGAGGTGAACCATCCCAGTCGTCAAATTACAATCTCACACGGAACCAAGCCCATCAACCACGGCGCCAGCCTCCTCCTGCTGCCTGGGGTCGGCCGAGTAGTCCCTCCACTTCAACCAGGGATTGTCAGCCTTGAACTTCTCGGCGTGGGCATTGTACTCAGACCTGATCCTGGCCAGGAACGTCTCGGCGTCGTCGTCGTCCGAGTCGACCTCTTCGTCCGAGTCGCAGTCCGAGTACTCCACATCCACCCACGTCGGCTTCGTCAGCACCAACTTGACCTGCACCGCCTCCTTGGCCTTGAAGGTGACCGGCGCCTCCTCCTCCGCCATGGCCTTAACGGTGGTGAAAGCTGCCTCCTCATCCTCCATCGCCTTGGCTTTGAGGGTGACCGGCGCCTCCTCCTCCTCCACCGCCATGGCCTTGACGGTGACCTCGTCGCCGTCCTCCTCCGCCTTCCTCTTGGAGCCGCACCCCGCGGACGTCGGCATCTTCTGGACGAACATCTCGCCGAATCTCTCCTCTCCTGGTTGGTTAGGGTTTCGTGGATTGGGTATTTCTCTCGCTCGCGGATTGGGTCTCAGGAAAAACGGAGAAGGAGGCGGCGGCTGGAGTATATATATGTCCAGGCCAACCCTAACTGGACACGGGGCCTCTTCCATCATACTCGTTCATTGGGCCGGCCTGGGTTCGGCTTGGCTGGGCCCACCACTTCTTTCTTTCTTTCTTTCGTCCTACTAGCCCTGTTGGTTTTTCTCAAAAAAAAAAATATCCCTGTTGGTAAGAGCTCCTCCTTGGCACCTTCAGCGCCTGTTGGCGAAGGCAGCGCCCGCTGCGTCGATTGACTGGGCCTGGCCAGCAACTCTGGCTCGCTAGCTGGCTCCTCCTGCTCGACCGCTCCCTGCCCCGGTGGCTCACTCGATCACTGGCTACCACGATTGCTTTTTTTTTCTATCGCTAAATTGCAATAGTATGTACTCATTTTCTTAGGAAAAAAAACCTGTTGGCTAGATGACAAAAAGAAAAAACCAGTTGGCTACAGTACATACTCGTGTGCTTAGGAAAAAGTTCATCGATTTTGTAAAAAGTTCGTCGAATTTGCTAAAAAGTTCATCGAATTTAAAAAAAACATTGAATCTGAAAATAGTTCATCAAATTTCGAAAAAATTCATCAAAATTTAAAAAAGTTCATCGAATTAGAAAAAAAGTTCGTCAAATTAAAAAAAGGTTCATCGAATTTCAAAAAAGTTCATCGAATTTGAGAAAAGTTCATTGAATTCAAAAAAATTCATCGAATATGGAAAAAGATCATCAAATCTGAAAAAAATCAGATTTGAAAAAAGTTCATGGGATTTGGTAAACGTTTATCGATTTCAAAGAAAAAAATTCACGAATTTGGGAAAATAGTTTATCGAATTTGACAAAGTTCATTAAATTTGGAAAATGTTCATTGAATTTGGAAAACAAATTCATTCGGTTTGAAAAAGTTCGTTCAATTTGAGGCAACCAACCGCGGTGATCCAACGAGCAATCCATGGCTGCAGCCGATTGCATACCCTGTCCAATATTGGTTGCAGACAAGCCTTAGGAGTTATCAGTGCTTTGCTTATTTGTTCTTTTTACATGCAAGCTAGCGGGCGCAAAAGCTAGGTGCTAAACCTGTCAAATTTGGTAAAGTGTATGCTGCTAGTTGCCATACTATGAGTATTATCTTTGATCATTATATATGGTGCCTCTTGTGTCAGGAAGCAAGCGATGGCCGGCATGTTCATAGACGAAAATGTACATGAGGGCTGCTGCTAGATCTGACTGGTCTCGGTCTGTTCTAGCTTGCCTGTGTTTGCTGGCGGCAAGGAAGGTGGTGGCCCTGTGCAGTATTGGCATGGTTGCTATGTTAGGGGTGCGTGGACTAGTTGAGGTTCTCACTGGCCTTGGCCGGGTGTGAGGGAGTGGTTGTTGTGCTAATCCGAGTGAATGCCTGGCTGATGCTTGTTGGCCGGCAGGGATGGCGCCCGTAGGCGTCGTTGTGCTCCTTGGAGGTGTCATCGGGGGAGATCTACGCATCCTCAATTCCTGGGTCAAGATCTTTGGGCGAAAACCAAGATCTTGCTGCAGGGTCTAGCGGCGGCAGCGCCTTCAGCATTGTTTCCCCTCTTTAGGGCGCTATTTTGAAGACCTTGGTTCAATTGGTGCTTCTATGGACTAGAAGTGCACAACATTGCGGTCTGGTGTCTGTCCGGCAATGTGGGTGGTTGGAGTTGCGACTCATGTGGCAACAACGATGGTAGTGAGCAGAGCTGTGTCGCGGCTTGTCCTTCTGGTGTCGACGGTTGGGTGCACCAATGTGTACGCCTATGCTAGTTTCGTGTTGTGTCAGAGAAGTCAGAGCTGAGGTCGGCTGGGCCACTGCTGCAATGATGACTCCATGAGGGTGGTTTTCAGATGGCGATGATCTCCGGATGTTGTGTTGGACTAGGTCGATGTGAGTCTTGCCACTTTCTTCTATGAGGCTCTTCAGCAAGATCGGAGCTGCCATGTCCTCGATGCTTCGGTTGATTGTTTGGCATTTGTGGCCAAGTCATTCAAGTGTGCCCCGCGGTGGGGTCTAATCTAGGTTTTCACCAGGTCATTCTTTAATTAATCATGCAACTCTATTCTTCTCAATCGATGAAAATGATAAAATCTTTTGCCTTGTTTCAACCCCCTGGTCTTCATCTTTGGCGAGGATCTTTTATTGTTTTTTCTAAGATGTTCCGTGGAGTTTCAGGTCATTCCGAAAACTTTTGTTTTCTGCACATAAAACAACATCATGGCAATTCTGCTGAAAACAGCGTCAGTCTAGGTTAGTTTCATTCAAATCATACAAGTTAGAGTCCAAAACAAGGGCAAAAGTGTTTGGAAAAGTAGATACGACGGAGACGTATCACTAAACATAGCACCGCACCGCGCCAGTTCCAGCACACGATATTTGGTCCCGGTTGGTGGCACCAACCGAGACTAAAGGGATGCATTGGTACCGGTTGGTGGCACCAACCGGGACCAATGCCTCTCTTTTGTCCCGGGTTGTGGCACCAAGCGGGACCAAACATCTCTGTTTCCCGCCCTTTGGGCTGCTGAAAAGCGGCCTTTGGTCCCGGTTAGTGCCACCAACCAGGACTAAAGGGGTGCATTGGTCCCGGTTGGTGCCATAAACCGGGACCAATGCTCTGCCTATATAAGCAGCACTCGTGAAAATTTGGTTCAGTTCGTTCTTCCCCACCGCCCGACGCCACCAGGTTGCCCGTCCATCTCCGCCTCGCCGTCGCCGTCGTCGCCGAC